>NW_016828395.1:5804-29363 GCF_001698545.2 Rhinopithecus bieti | reverse complement strand
AGCATTAGGAAAAATAGCTAATGGATGCTGGGCTTAATACCTAGGTGGTAGGCTCTTAGGTGCAGCAAACCACCATGGCACACATTTACCTATGTAACAAACCTGCATATCCTGTACATGTACCCCAGAACTTAAAATAAAATTAATAGGGCTGGACATGGTGGCTCATGCCTGTAATCACAGCACTTTGGAAGGCCAGGGTGGGCAGATCATGAGGTCAGGAGATTGAGACCATCCTGGCTAACACGGTGAAACCCTGTCTCTACTAAAATACAAAAAATTAGCTGGACGTGGGGTGGGCGCCTGTAGTCCCAGCTACTTGGGAGGCTGAGGCAGGAGAATGGCATGAACCCGGGAGGCGGAGCTTGCAGTGAGCTGAGATCGCGCCACTGTACTCCAGCCTGGGCAACAGAGCAAGACTCCACCTAAAAAAATTAGTAAAAAAAACAAAAGAATGGTGTATTTGCCCATGGAATTCTGAAGGTTTCACATATTTATGAAGGAATATCTTCGGTTGCAGGATCTTAGCAGTGTCAAGCTTCTGCCTTCACAGCTTCCCTGGAACAACCCTAGGAAAGATCCCCAATAGCCTCCTGATTACTGTGTTAAGTAAGTTTTGGTTTTCAGGCCTCATCCTACTTGACTTCTCAATGCCATTCAACACTATTGACCACTCTTCATTTCTCAAAAATTTGCCCTCTCTTGACTTCGAGAAATAACATCTGCTACCTTCTCCAACTTCAATAAACCACTGCTTCACAGTCTTCTCTGATCTCTCTTCTTCTGGCCATCCTTTAAGCATTAGGAATTTCTCAGGTGCTCTCCTTGGCTTTTGGTTCTCATGCTACACACTCTCTGTGGGTGATCCCACTTACTACCATGGCTTCAGTTATATGTTAGTGATTTCCAAATCTGCATCTCCAGCCTCAGCTTCTTTTCTGAGTTCCAGACCTGTTTATCCAGTTACTAACTGGGTAATCCTGCTGGGTAATCTATGAGCTCCTCAAACTCAAGATATCCAAACAAATCTCACTGATTGCCTCTATTGCTTAGGTCAATGAAAACCCCATTAGTCCAGATTTGTCTTCCTTTGTTTCTGCTCACATCTAGTCTACAAGTTCTGCCTCTCTTAACTGACCATCTCTCTGTACTCACCATCTTTACTTTTGTCTGAGTCTTCATTATACTTTGTCTGGAACATTTTAATAGCCTCCTGTGTGATTTGCCTCCCACACCAAACCATTCTCCACCCAGCACCCAGAGTGAAAATATCATAGCACAAAACTGGCTGTTTCACCAGCTCTCCACTGCCTACAGGGTAAAGTTCACTTTCCTTAGCAAAGCATTCAAGAGATGGCCTTTTGGACTTTGAACCTCATCTTTTGGTTTGGTTTGTTCCACCACTTCCCCAGAGCTTCAGTCATATCAGACTACTTATAGGACCCCAATGTGCATAACGGTTGCATGCCTTTACTTAAACTTTTCTCTCTGTCTGGAATATCCTCCTTCTCAGCTCACAACTACTTAGGAAAAGGCTAAGGGCTAGATCTTCTGTTTGAAGATGAGATAAGAGAGGCAAACCTATGCAAGAGCTTACTTACTCTTGGGGGAAGTTCCAGCCGACTCGCTGTTGGTAAATTGCACCTTTTACATCTGGGCTCTGGAGCCCTGTGGTGTGGTGACCCTGGATCCCTTCCAGGAGCTGCAGGGCAAAGACAACTTCTGTGGTGAACTCTTCTGGATGTGTGTCAGTTCCGGGTGAGGCTGCAAGGCTGCCAAGTTCTCAGGCTGGATCTCCTGCTGGCAGGCTGACAGTTTCTCCGTGCCCCGGGTGCCAGCATTATGAAGGCTTCTGCTGGGGGTTGCAGTTCCCCACAGCTCCACAGACAGCTAGACCTTCCCTTGTCTTAGGGCCTGATTCAAAACAGATGGGTGGATGGGACCATTCTCATCCCTATTGGCTCCTAGGCACAGCACTCCACCTGCAAAAGTGCTGTTGTTTCTCTAAATAACTTATAGGATAACTTCTCTCTCTCCCTCTCTCTCAGCATTTATTCAATCAACCAGTATTTATTGACTAACACTTATACAGTAGGCATTCTACTAAATACTGAGGACATAGCAATGTACAAAACAAGCAAAAAAGCACTGCCTTCTTTCAGTCTGCAGTCCAGTATGGGAGATAGACATTAACTAGAAAAACCTACAAATATTTATTTAATGACAGTTAAGAAGGAAAAGTGCAATAAAGGAAAAGGCAGGGTTCTATGAAAGAACTGGGTCTTTACAGCCTGATTTGTGGAAGAAATGACATTCCTCAAATGAGCACAAAGTAATGGTTTTCTTGACCTTTTAGGTTTTCTCCTCTATTTGTATGATTTTTTAAATATATTAAAGCTATTTTTTTTTTTTTTTGAGATGGAGTTTCACTCTTGTTGCCCAGGCTAGAGTTCAATGGTGCGATCTCAGCTCACTGCAAACTCCACCTCCCAGGTTCAAGCAATTCTCCTGCCTCAGCCTCCCGAGTAGCTGAGATTAAAGGCACCTGCCACCATGCCCAGCTAATTTTTTGCATTTTTAGTAAAGATCGGGTTTCACCATGTTGGCCAGGCTGTCTCGAACTCCTGACCTCAAGTGTTCCACCTGCTTTGGCCTCCCAAATTGCTGGGATTACAGGCGTGAAGTTATTCTTTTTACCTTTATATTATTAAGTATTTTAAGGACTCGTTCCTCACCCTGCTTAGACTGCAACATCCCACACCAGGCTGCCCCTCCATGGACACCATTCTCACTCAGGAATGGACAACCTCTTTACCCTGTTCAAGCTCTGGCACCACACCATGCTGAGCTACTCCCATGTGTGGACAGTCTGACCACCCTGCTCAGACTCTGACCCCCTGTACCTGCTTGGCATCTGTATTAGTTCATTCTCACACTTCTAAAAAAGACATATCGGAGACTAGGCAATTTATAAAGGAAAGAGGTTTAATTGACTCACAGTTCAGGTTGGCTGGAGAGGCCTCAGGAAACACAATCATGCTGAAAGGGGAAGCAAACACATCGTTCTTCACATGGCAGCAGGAGAGAGAAGAATGAGAGCCAAGTGAAGGGGGAAGCCCCTTATAAAACCATCAGATCTTGTGAGAACTCACTATCATGAGAATAGCATGAGGGTAACCGCCCCCATGATTCAATTACTTCTCACCAGGTCCCTCCCATGACACATGGGGATTATGGGAACTACAAGATGAGATTTGGGTGGGGACACAACCAAAACATATCAGCATCTGACTCTGCACACCATGCTGGGGCTCTGCAGGGACACCATTCTCACTGTGCTTAATCTCTGACTCCTCCCTCCAAACTGCCTTTCCATATACCTTGCTCCAGACCTCATGATGGCCTGGGCACTGAATTATTCAGGAAGAGAAGAGGAACAAGTAGAATTCTACCCATTTAACAGGCTCCAACCACTCTGCTGCCTTTAGTTTCTGAGGCCACCATACCTCTCACCCAGGATTACCTGAGTTACTTCAAAAAGCTCCACCTTTTAAAAGGGTCATTTTAAATGTCATCTCTTTATGAAGCATTTTCTTCTCAATCTATCCACATGGCATGGACTACACTGGAGGCAAGAAAGACGAAGAGAAGCTGATGGATATAGAATACACGATGGAGGTAAAACTGACAGGACCATTTGATGGATTGTTTGTGAGAGGGAAAGAGAAGAATCAAGAATGACAGGTCTTGGCTTTAGCAACGGGGTGGTGCCAATAACTGAGACAGGGAAGATTGGGAAAGAGAAAGGTTGGGGTGGAAGGGGGAAATCTAGAATTCTATTTTAGCAAGGGTGAATTTTGAGTTCTATCAATCAGATATCCAAATTGAGAATGTTAAGTAGGCAACTGGATATAAATCTTTGAAATTTACTCCATTTTAAAATTTCTGTCATACCTGCCTTGCTAATCCTCAATTCTGGACAAACACAGTTATGTCTCTTTTTTAAAAAAAAATTTGTTCCCTTTACGGGGTTCATGAACCCTCTGAATTTGTGTGAGAATTTTGTGTAAGAACTCTCTGAGTTTGTGTAAGGATTTTCCATATATGCATGTATGTACAGTTATATGGATAGACAATTCATCATAGTTATCACATTTGCAAAAAATCCAGGATGTAAAAAAAGTTTTAGAACAATTGCATTCAATGGTACTGACACATATTAAAAACAAGCCAGAACAATAATTAGTCTCATTGTAAATTCATGTTATTCAAGCTTAGCTGGTTTCTTAATGTTATTTAGTGATTTTTTTTTTTACTGTTTACTGTTTACTGCTGTTAAAAGTTCAGGTGTTGGAGATATTTGAGGATAAAAATATAGGTTTTTTTGAGACAGGGTCTCACTCTGTCACCCAGGCTGGAGTACAGTAGCACAATCATGTCTCAGTGCAACCTCTGCCTCTTGGGCACGAGCAATCCTCCCACCTTGGCCTCCCAAAGGGCTAAGGTTATAGGCATGAACCACTGTGCCACCTATACAATTATATTGAGGTTGATTCTTTGACTTATAGATGTTTCTCAAGGTATGCTGAATATTCAGCTAGACAGGGTAGAGCAGAAAAAGCATGGAATCAACTGACCCAAGTTCTAGTTCCATATCTGCCTAAAACTCAGGGTGTGTGTTTGGGCAAGTCATCTAACTACCTCTAAGCCTCACTTTCCTCATCTGCAAATAAATATAATAATATCTCACAAGGTTTTTAAAGGTCAAAATTGTAACCAATATTTATGAAAGCATTAAGTGCATATCTAAACTTGAAACCACATGCTGAAAATGAGAAATGTCTTAATTTTTGATGGTGTGGTTTGAGGAACTGCTAGACTGTTTTACCTGGGCGGTTTTTAGAATCTACAAATGCACTGCCCACCTCACTCATCAAAATCAAAATTTCCCCTTTTAGAACAGGTTGAGAAGAAGGGTCACCAGAGTGAAGGCCTGGAAGCAATAGAAAGTGGACTGAAAATTCATAACTAGTAATTGATTCAATGTGTTTTGGTGTAAACATACTCCTGGAAATATTTTCGATCTTTAGCTGTAAATCTCTAGGCACTAAGCTGGGGCAAACAGGGAGGGGTTCTCCTTGGATAAACGATGAAATCCAGGATGTGTCTTTTTGACTCTCTCATGCCCTCCCCACCCCCACACTCCATCCCTGCCCTCAGCGTCCCCTACTGGCAGAATCAGAATATATCTCACCCTCCAGAAATGTGGGAATGTGAAACAGCCTGAGGGCCGAAAGAGGCAGAGAGAAGTCAAGCAATCATTCCTGCCAATTTCCCTTCCCTTTACCTCTTGCCCAAAAGAAGTCATGTGTTTACCTGGTTCTCTCTCTGTCTGTCAACTTCCTTTCTGCCAGGGAGCTTTGCAGTTTCTTAAGAAACTTTTGAAGACCCATAATCTTTCCAGGCCCAAATGAAGGAATTTTTTCATGGTGTTATTCTAGGTAATGTGACAAGCAGTAAGTGGAAGCTGGGCTTTCTCAGCACATTGAAAATTCAGCCTGATATTTGCTGTCTTTCCTTCCTGCTTCAATGATGAGTCTTCGTGACAGAAAAGAGAGCTACAAGTCTGGAAAGTCCTAGTCAAACCTTCTCTTCCCAGAATTATGTCACTAAGTTAGTTGACTTAGCTAATGAATAAATATTGAAGCACCACTGGCTTCTTGTTGAATCCTTGCAGTTGATAATTATTCAAAAATAGCTAATATTAAGTAGTGCCATGTATCAAATGTCATTGAGATTATGGTGTATTGCAATGGTGCTCAATGCAGGGTGCACAATGGAGTCTACTTGGAGGGTAAATTATTGGAATCAAGTGACACCCAACCCTAGCAAGTAAGATTCATTTGGTCAGGGTTGGGGGATAAGTGAGGTGGCCAGTGCATTAGTAGATTCTAAAAACTGCCCAGGTAAAACAGTCTAGCAGTTCCTCAAACTATTAAATATAGAGTTATATGACCTGGCAATGCCAGTCCTAGGTATATGCCCAAGAGAAGTGAAAGCATATGTTCACACACAATATTGTACACGAGTGGTTTATTGCAATGTTATTCACAACAACCAAAAGATTAAAGCAGCCCAAAATCTATCAATGGCTGAAGGGATAAACAAAATAAATACATACATACAATGGAGTATTATTTGGCAATAAAAAGGAATGAAATACTGATACATACTGCAACTTGGATGAACCTTGAAGACATTATGCTAAATGAAAGAAGCCAGTCACCAAAAGTCCAGATATTATATGATTCCATTCATATGAAAGCCCAGAATAGGGAAATCTATAGGGATAGCCAGGAGATTAGTGGTTGCTTAGGGCTGACTGTGGAGGTTGGGGGATATCAGGGTGATAGCTAGTGGGTATGATATTCCTTTTTGAGGTGATGAAACATTCTAAAATTAACTGCAGTGAGGAATGCACCTATCTGTGAATATATTAAAGCCATTGAATTGTACACCCAAATTGTACGGTGTGGATTATATCCCAATAGAGTTGATTTAAAGAGAGAAAAAAATACTCCCCAGATGATTTTAATGTGCAGCTGAGTTTGAGAACCACTGATGTAGCTGAAAGAGCATGCACTTGAAGTTAGACAGATTGGAACAAAATGACTGTGTCATTAGGTGACCCAGCTGTGGCTTTCTGAGCCTCATTTTCCTCATCTGGAGAATGAGGATAATAATTACTGTCTCATAGGCTTTAGAAAGAGGATTTGGTGTGGAAAACAAATGAAAGTATGTGTAGAGTCTGACAGTTAGCAAGCCAGCACTCTACTAAAGGAAGCTATTGCCATCATTGTTTTTCTTTTCTGCCTGAAGGCTCACAGGGCCAGCATTAGAAATATGCGTCCTCACTGCACTGACTGGGGAGAAGGTGGTCTGGAGTAGAGGGGACCAGGCCAAATGCATTATCTGAATGCAGACTCAATAAATGTCCTCTGTGCTCATAACAATTTTTTTGGTCCCATCACAAAGCCCACATTCTTCCCATGAGTAAGACTGCAGCGTCATTGTTCTCTAAGGAAATGTGATTGCTCTTTTTTTTGTTTTTTTTTTTTTTTTGTTTTTTCTTTTGGGCCATTAAAACTTATGGAAGACCAAACACAGGTCCACAGTGGGATCTTACTGGTAGACCCTTGCCTTTCATAATATATTTGTCATCAAATTCTATCAAATCTACTGCTATAATACGCCTCTCAAATCCAGCCACTTGTATCCATTTCCACTGCAACTACCCTAGACCAGGCCTCTAGCATCTCTTACCTAATAATTCTGATCTTCTTTAACTGCCTCTACCCTTTTCCCCCTCCAAATCCTTCTCCGCACTGCAGCCAGAGTGATTTTTGTAAAATGCCAATTTGATCAAATCTCTCATTTAAAGACCTTCAAATGGCTTAAAATCTTTCAATGATCCCCTATAGCTCTAAGAGTCCAACGTCTTTCTTACCCTCCAGCCTTATCTCTTACTACTCTCTGTCTCCTAAATATCTTTTGAAATTGGCCATTTCTTTGTTGCTCTACACTGTGAGTCCAATCTGCCATCATACTCAATCAGGGCTCTTGAACAGCTTGCAAACAGTTTTTCCTAGCTTCAGCCATGCCCTCTTTGAATCCACCTTCCACACAGCAGCCACTTTGACTCCTTTGCTTAAACCCTTTTTATGTCCCCAGTTTGCCTAAAAACAAAGATCAAGCTTCTTATCAGAGCTATAAGACCTTCCATGATTTGACCCTGCTGACTTATCCCCCTTCATGCATAATTACTCAGTTTTCCGTACACATTACTTCTTCCTATCCACAGACCTTTGCAAACATTCTTGCTTTCTGGAATTTCCTGCCTCTGTCCTTGCACGTCCAAGTCCACTACATCCTTCAAGGCCTAGTTCAAATAATACTGTATTCAGGAACTCTCCCCCAACTTCCCCGAGGAACAGTTCTTCCTGGCTTTTAGACATCTCATTTTGCATTATCTTTGTCTCATCACTTTCTTATTTAGTTTATCATCATGTCTAGTATGGATCTCTCTGCCTCAAATCTAAGATTGTTGAGATTTAACCACAAATTTTGTTTGAGTCACAAATAACTGAGTCTTAAACAAAAAAACAGAGGATCTGGGCAATACCTGAAGGTATTGATTGGGGGGGATGTGGCTATGCAAGTGTGAGGAGTAACAAGCTTAAATATATAAACTCCTTGGATTACTAAAATAGATTAGAATCATCCCTCCTAGGTGGTGCAATGTGTGAATTTAGATTGAGGGGAGTTAAATCAAAATGAGAGAAGTTGTCATAGAGTTGAAAAACAAAATCAAGATCATTGGCAAGGAACTAGATCTAACTAGAAACGTGTTAGAAGGATGTGCTGGGCGTGTACCACTGAATGTGCATATGTATACATAAATGTGCACACGCATGCTTTTTTATAGGTATGAATGATTACATGTATGCGTGAGTTTAAGTGTGTGAATGCATAGCTCTACACGAACAGACATGTATGTATCTGTTATAAATATTTTAAATGTGGTTTTATATGTGTGCATAGTTGGGGAGTAGGGAGGGTCCTAGCTTGAGCCTAAGCTCTGTCAATTGCTGACATTCACACATGCCTGGGCATGGCTGGGAAACTGGTGGGGCAGGCCCGTCAGAAATATATTTGTATTGAAGGACTAAGGATCCTCCTGGGAGATAATTTATCCTGGAAAAAGAAAGAGGTATACAAACTTGGCCCAGTTAGAAAGCTTTAGTCACTAGAGGGGAGGGACATTTCTGAATAGAGCACAGTGGCTGTCACTTGAGTTTGTCTACAGACTTAGCACCATAGATTCAATGTCTGAGCCTTATGGGTATGTAAGAAGTTGTAGTCAATAAAAACAAAAAGAGTTGTTTTACAAAAAATATTTTGTCATTAGGCACATGCATGACTGCTTTGGGACTGTACTAATTCATTCATTTTTTTCAGTCAACAAATATATTTATCTAACACCTGCTCTGTACCAGATACTGTGCTAAACGTTGGGGATGAAGTAGTAAACAAAGTGACAGCTTACATTTGAGTGTAGCCCCCAAAAGAGAGGCATTTTCTGCCACATCCTCCCAATTATCATATACCTGGACATCTACAGGCAGAGTTGCAGCTAGTCTATACTGTATCTGTACAAATTAGAAAATGGCACTTGCTCTAGGCAGCCCCAAATCTTAGAGAGGGGACAATGCACTCTCTGAGCAGGTGAATTAGAAATAGGTATCCATCTTCTACTCTAGGACAGATTCAACTCCACAGGCATACTGCATGACAAGGGAACATGGGATGAAATTGACAACTCCTTGTCCTCTCAGAGAGGCATCTCTTGTGCAGTGTGCAATCTGCACAACAGTCCATGGTGACCGTGGCTGCAAGTCTTCAAGGTGTCAACAGTTGCTCTGGGCACAAGATAGTGATGGCCAGCACTAATTTTGGTGGGTATCTTAGAAAAGCTACTACTAAGGGAAACTATTATTACTCCATAGAAGTAACAGCAGTTTCTACTATGAATTGCAGAAGCCAGCAGAGGCAGCTGATATCCAGTTGGTGTGGTACCATGCCTTCCAAATGCAGCATTACACAGCGTAAGTGTCAGCTCTGCTTAGAAAATATAGCAATGCTTAGATCACATAAAGGCACCTAGAGGATATAAGCTGGAACACAATAATGGGAGAAAGAAAACATAAAAGCCATGTACTTATTCTGACACTACACATTCATGATCATGTGTGAGAACCCCCCTAAAAACACCCAGAGAAAATTTATTGTGGTACAAACCCTTCAGGGGGATAAAGGAGAAGGCAAGAACTAGGAAAGTGTGGGTGTGTGTGTGTATGTGTGTGTGTGAGAGAGAGAGAGCACATGCATGTGTGCAAATATCTGTGTGCACAGGCAGACCAGGGGCTTCTCTTTGCATTTCGCATAAAGGATAGAGCCCAAAATGTGTAGCTATAGCTTTCCAGCCTCTCCAAGAAGAGGGGTAGTTTTCCCTTGAGTAAAATAAAATCCATTTGTTCAGCTACGCAGAGAGTTTTCCTCAATATTGGTTGAACAATTGAGTTTAGATCCACAGGACTCAAAGTACTATTGATAGCAATATTAGGATATTTATATCTAGAATCTTAACGCTTTGTTTAGGATTTATGCAAGTTCTTTGTATAATAAGAATATCAACCATTTAAAGAACGCTGTAAATATTCACAGTTTGTCCTAATGTGTTGCTTTTTATTAACAACTCTTTTCTGATTTTAAAAGCAGTATATGCTAGCCTGAGAGTATGTAAAAATTCATAAAGAAGGAAATAAAAATTCGCCATAGCCCCACCATCTACACATACACACACACACAACACATACAAATGCTATGTAAATAGTAGTTATACTATATTTTATTTCATATTATATATATATATATATGAATAGTTTTGATCAGCAGTTGGTTGATTCCACAGATGCAGAACATGGATATACAATCCATGGTTCAAGGCTGATTGTATATATACATATATAATAATATCCACGGCATTATGCTGCTATACACAATTTGCTTCTGATTTTGCACTTAACCTTATATATATATACAAGCAGCCCTCCATTCCCATGGGTCCACACCTGTGTTCTGCATCTGCAGAATCAACCAACCACGTCAAAACTATTCCAAAAATATATACAAAACAATAAAATAATACAAATAAATATATAGTATAACACTATTTAACATGCATTTTCCTTGTGTTAGGTATGATAAGTAATCTAGAGGCAAACTTAAACTGTATGGAGGATATGTATAGGTTATACGCAAATACTACACATTTTATATTCCAGGATTTGACCCATCACAGATTTTGGTATCCATGTGGGTACATAGCAATCCCCTACAGCAGATACTTGGGGACGTGTGTGGTGTGTGTGTTGTGTGGTGTGTGTGTATCCGCTAATATTGTGATGTTTCCCTGCATTACACACCACACAGCACCATTAGATTATGCCTCTAATACAATTTTGTGTTCTGATTTTCACCTTAACCTTTTATCGAGAATATTTCCCCATGTCAAATTGTATATCTTTTTTTTTTTTTTTTTTTGAGACGGGAGTCTCGCCTCTGTCACCCAGGCTGGAATGTAGTGGCACAATCTCGGCTCACCACAACCTCCATCTCCAGGGTTCAAATGATTCTCCTGCCTCAGCCTCCCCAGTAGCTGGGATTACAGGCACCCACCACCAAACCTGGCTAATTTTTGTATCTTTAGTAGAGATGGGGTTTCACCACGTTGGTCAGGCTGGTCTTGAACTCCTGACCTTGTGATCCACCCACCTCGGCCTCCCAAAGTGCTGGGATTACAGGTGTGAGCCACCATGCCCGGCCGTCATATTGTATATTCTATAAAATATATTTAATAAATGGCTGCATACTATTTCATTTTATGAATATGCCATAAAGATTTTCTTTTGCTATTATAAATAACATTTCAATAAACATCCTCAAATATACATGTTTATGAGCATCTTTGCTTAGTTACTATTATATATTATTGGAAGTGGAATTATTCAGTTGAGTTGATGAACATTTAAAATATTCCAGATACATATCACTAAAGTGTCCTCTATTTAAGGTTAAGCTAATTTACACTCAATGTACGGTCTTAGCAGTAGTGTATAAGTACTCTTTTACCCCATGTCTGTTAATAATGAGGATTATCTTTTTATAAATATCTTTATTAATTTCACTCATAACAATATGTATGTTTTAGTTTCAAATAGTATGGCTGTCTAGGAATTTGGACATATTTCTGCAGGCAGAAAATAGCTAAAACTGCTGGATAAAGTATATGCATATTATGCTATGTACAGTGTATATATACATACATAGATAGTGTATATATGATATGTGTGGAGAAAGAGAGAATCTTGTTAAAAGTGTCAAAAAGCTAATGAGATGGAAATTACCAGGCACGGATCTAAATAAAGGCAGCAACCCAAAGAAATAAGCCAAGCCCTGAAATTTTTCCCTAAGGACATTTGCCAAAACAGCCTAATTTGAGCTTTGCTCTTTTGTGTCTATGTGATTTATCCAGATATGGGGACAGAACATAAAGCTCAGGGCTCTACCAAGATGGGGAAACTAATTAGGATTCCCTACCACTATAAATCTAGTGTCCTAAAGGGTTATGTTCTTAGTGTAAAGGTGAACCAGAAATAAATACATATCCTCAGGAAAATGTAAGGAAAGTTTCTTTGTTGCCTATCACAGCTAGTTGGTGGGAAAAGGCAAATAACCATTCCTGGTAAATTATAACCACAATTTAGTTCTTGTGTGGGTTTATTGCCCCAAATTTACATTACAAGTGAGAACATGTGGTATTTGGTTTTCTGTTCCTGCATTAATTCATTTAGGATAATGGCCTCCAGCTGTATTCATGTTGTTGCAAAGGACTTGATTTCCTTTTTTATGGCTGCATAGTATTTCATGTATGTACCACATCTATGAAAATATCTTTGAATCCTGAGGATAAAATACAATTTCCAAACAGAGACTTTGCCACCAGCAGACATACAATATAAGAAATGATAAAGGATGTATACTACAGGCAGAAAATGATTTTTGATAGAACATTTGATTACCAAGAAAGGTTGATAAGCAAAGAAAATGACAAATATGCAGGGATAAGGAAACATTAACTATATAAAACAATAGTATCTTGTGGAGTTTTTTAAAAATAAGAGAAGCTAAGTACACAAAATTTGTATTTTAATAATTATTTTGTCTGTGTATTATTTGTTCATATTTGTTACCAGTAAGCTTGAACATTTGTATGTAGTTCATATATATCTTTTCTATAGAAATATTTTGTCTAATTTTCTCGAGTTTTAAAGTTTTCTTCTCAATTTGTATGAGTTTTAAAAGATAGATTAAAGCTATCAATCCTTCATTTATCATATCTGTTACAATATTCTTCCAAGTTTTAAAAATCTAGTACAATCTAAAATATTTTGTTATGTCATCCATTGCTTTTAAACTAAAAGGTTTTCATTATTAGCAGATCTGATGAACAGTCTTTTGTTTTTTTTTTCTATTGTTTTGTTCAGTTCTTCACATTCCCTTTTCAGATCCTTCTGGATTCTATACTGATACATATTGTGAGATGAAGCTCTAAAGAAGCAATGTTTGCTCATTTTTGCTTGCAAGCATAATTTCACAAATACCCTGACTCTGTGATAATGTGCATCTCTCTGGAAAGATGCTTTGAAGACGAAACAGGATAGAGCACATGGTCCCCTACTTCTCTTGCCTGAGACCTATATTCCTTAAAAGATGAATGACCCTAGTCCTTGCCTTTTCAGCACAGAAGATAACATCTGACTGGGTTAGTGATTATGCCTCTGTATTGATAACCATATGTACTCTTTATTTATTTTTTTCAGACGGAGTTTAGCTCTGTCACCGAGGCTGCAGTGCAGTGGCATGATCTCAGCTCACTGCAACCTCTGCCTCCTGGGTTCAAACCATTCTTCTGCCTCAGCCTCCCAAGTAGCCAGGACTACCGGTGCACACCACCACACCTGGCTAATTATCTGTATTTTTAGTAGAGATGGGGTTTCACCATGTTGGCCAGGCTGGTCTTGAACTCCTGACCTCAAATGATCCACCTGCCTTGGCCTCCCAATGTGCTGGGATTACAGGCATGAGCCACCGTGCTCGGTCCCAGATGTACTCTTATACCCAAACAGTTATATGATTGGAATGTAACTTCTGAGCAAGTTTAACCCCTACAACCTGTATATAAGCAATAGGCTGAAATACAGTATTTAGGCCTTGGTCTATAGTCCTCCAGAAGACTCAATAAGACTAACTTCATTTAAAGGCTTGACTTTTTTCTTTAGTCAACAATAGTTATCTAATTATCCAAGCACTATTTGTAGTATAATTTCATACTTCCCCACATACGTTAATACCTTCTTATAATGTATTACATTATATGAACAAGAAATCTTTGGGGGGATGATCCTTCTGTTTCACTGATTTGTCTGTTCATTCTTACAGTTGTGTCAACCTGTTTTAATTACTATAGCTTTGTAGTATATTTTCATGAATGCTAAGGCTAAGGCCTTGTGCTTCCCATTACTCTTCGTTTTCCAAATAATTTGAAAATCAAGATGAACAGTAAATTGGTTTTCAGAAGTATATTGATTGATTTGATCTTGAGGCCATCTAATTCAATGTTAATAGATCATCAAGAAGATAAAATACAAGGTAATTAATATGCCTTCACAGAGTGTGACAGAACCAGAATAAAACATTATATCTAATTTACCTGTCTTAGGATACCCAGAAGAACATAAGACTTGGGGCAGACAAAAATGGCCTTTCCTTCCTCATGCTAACTTTTAGGATCATAATAAACTCTAAAAGAAACAAATGTGCTATTGTGAAGCTAGTACAGTGTACATGATCCTGATCTTAGGTGGAGGAAGGCCCTGAGGTAGCTAAGTGCAGAACTACCCATGTAGAGAGGTCCTGTTTCTTGAGTCAAAGAAGGTCTTTTAGGTGTAGCCTTGTCTTCTTTATGGTATATTTCTATAATGTCCATCATGGGGTTTCCTAACGAGACACATTTAGAGAACAAGGCACAATAGGATGAAATCCTATGCTAGACAGCGTAGATGCATACTATAGGATGACTATCCTCTACAAGGTGGGTGATCTCTACACTCAATCTTATAACACTGCTATATATCATTTTCTAACAGCAAATAAATAAATATATCAGAGCCAGAATTATTTGCCAAAGGCAATGCATGTATTAGTTTCTAAGGCCTCCATGGAAACCTTAATCGGAGGCTGAAGCCCTTAAGTTTGTTTACATCAATGAAAGATACTTCAGCACATCCAAATAAAATATGGAAAAATACTCACTCACTCAGTAACAGACTAAGAAGCATCTTGATTTGCTGGAAGGAAGGGAAAGGGAAAGCGGGACTGGAATTTACCCATAAATGTGCAAGGTTTGCAGCAATAAGAGATCCTGATATTAGCTTCACTTGACTTTGGCTACAGCCCCACTTGAGGCTGATGGAAGAAAAAAAATCTTTATCATCCTATTCCAACCCCCATCTTCAGGCCCAGAGCCAGAGGCAGAGAGGACTAGAAATTTGGCGTGGCTGACTTTTCCGCACTGGGTGTGGATTTGGTGTTGATGTAAATTGGGAGGCTGACATCCACCATGCTTAAATAGAAACGGTGTTTGGGTCTGCTTTAAGAGTGCCACTCCATGAATGGGCAGAAGACAGAGGCCTATCCTTGAGATAATTAGGGAAAGTACCCACCGCACCTCCCCACCTGTCACATGCAGTTCGCCATGCTCCAAGCTGAAATTACACACCCCCTTCACTCCCAACTACCCCATTAACTTCCTTTTGCAGTACAAAAGGTCTACTGATAGTATTATCATCTACCCAGCTGAGTTCAGTTCAAAAATCTTTACTGATCATCTATTTTGTGCTGGATACTGAGATAACTAGTAAATTACACATTAACCTTTCTCTTTTAGAGCTTACAATCTAGAAAAGGAGACAGACAAGCAATTTCAGTGTATGAGTAGGATAGGAGATAGGCAAAGAAGAGGAAGGAAGTTTCATATGGACGAAAGATGCTAAGCAAAATCTTGAGAGTGTATGCAAGAAGTTATGAACTCATGTGATAGTCAAAGGGAAAGTGTGAGGATAGAAGCAGTGGAAAACAGAGACAAACAAGTAGTCAGGGGCCAGGTCATTCTAAGAAGTCTGGACCAAGCCTGATAGTGATAATGAGACACTGGTGAGCTTTTGACTGGGGAGGGTCAGGATTATATTGACATTTGTAAAAGATCATTGTGGCTGTTTCATAAAGAAAATATTATAATGGATCAAGAGTGAAAGCAAAAATACTTATTTAGAATCTAGATTATTTAGGCCTGTCCAGTTACCCAAGCTAGAAATTGCTTACTTTATACTTCCCCCTTTTCATCATAACCAATAATCACATCAAGTTCTCCCAGTTCTACTGCCAAAATTCATTTAATCACTCAGCGTTTATTGAACTCTTCTATGCATCCAATGCCATGATAGGTGAAAAATAATTCATTTTTCTCCTGAGAGGCTGATTGCCTTGTGGGAGTGGAAAACATGTAAACAGGTAATTTTGAAATAATATAGTAAGTATTTACTGGGTGCTCTCCAAGCTGGAAGTGTAGAGAAAGATGGGGGCGGGGAGGGAGAAAGATAAAGAGAGAGAGAGAGAGAGAGAGAGAGAGAGAGAGAGAGAGAGAGATTCTCTGTGAGGAGAATGAGAGAGAAATAAGGGATCCATGGAGATGAAGTATGAGTTATAAAGATGAGTAAGAATTCCCTAAGGGGAGGAAGTTGGGAAGAGGGTATTGCATGTGATGGGAATAGCTCATGCAGAGGCATGGAAACATGATTGAGTAGGGCTTAGTTTAGGAACCAGCAAGAAGTTTGGAGTCGCTGAAACTGGAGCTTAGGTTATGAGAGTTAGCATAAAAGGTGAGGTTGGAGAGATAGGCCAAGTTGGAATGTGAAAGCCCTCGTGTGATGAGGTGAATCCTGGAGAGTCATGAGAGATTTTTAAGCTTAAGAATGTGATTGATCAGATTTCAGACTTGACTCCATATCCTAGGTCACTATAATTTATCACCATCTCTTCATTCTCCCTAATTGTGCCCTATGAAAGCTCTTGCTCTTTCTTATTTATATGATTGTAGTGGTCTCTTTACAGATCTCCCTGCCCCAGGTAAACCCCTCCAAACTATCCTTCACTTTTGTGTCTTTCTATAACCCCAATCTGCTCCTACCACTCTGCTGCAGCAGGCCAGTGACTCCACATCGTTGCCAGGAGAAATCCTCAAAGGCTCAATATGGCATGCAAGACTCTCACGTTCCAGCCTGTGCTGCTTTGTACCCTCATCTCCCATCTCTCTTTCTCACTCTTATTCTAGGCAGCCCCTCTTGACATCCCTGCTAACTCCAGGTCTCCCAAACCTGCCAGGCACACTCAGGACTCCACGCCTTTCCTGAGTCTCCTCTCTCAAAGTCTATCTGGAGATGTTCTTACTGCAAATTGCTCCTTAATCTTCAAGAATCAGCCCACAAGGCAAGTTCCTCTGACCTTGCCTTGACTCCTACAGGAAAAATAAATCCCTTTCCTTCTCTGAGCTCCCTGGCATATGGCACATGCTGATATTAGCACATACATCACATTGCCTCATAATTGTTGCTTAAAAGTTTGTCTCTTAGGCGAGAATATAAGTTCTACCAGAGGATGAGGCCATATCACATTCTTCCTATAAACTCAGCTCATAGCACCGTGCCTGGCACATATTTAGAAGCTTGGCAAATGTTAAAGACACTGATCTTCTTGTCCCATTTTTGTCTGGAATCTAGAATCTTCCTCACTAAGCAACTACTTCCTGTCCAAGGGACGTCACTCTTTTTTGGGCTAGGTTTCCATTGCTAGGTCATTGCAATTATTCTCTTTAACCAGTCGGACAGTAAAAGGCCTGTAGCTGAGACATTTTTTGAGTTAGAGAGCACAGGCCTCATTCTCCATGCCATAGCTTCCAGAGGGACTCAAGCACCCAACACAGTCTCAGCTTGCAACCAAGCAACATGATAAAGCCTGTGTTTGTCTTTTAAATGTCCACCCCTTCCATTCACCTCTGTATATTTTGGGGCCCAAGCAAAGACCAAGAACATTCTCAGAGCTATCGTGGGGCATGGCATAACGTCTATACCTCAGCTGAGATTTTTCTAAGGATAGCCACACATATGTCCCAAAGAGGGATTACAAAAAAACAGGGAAAACTATGTCTGCTAGTATCCGGGCTTCCTATGGCTCCCTCTTAAATGGAGGAACAACAAACCCCCAAACTCGGGTTAGTTGAAGGGTCAGAGCCCTCAGAAATCCTTCTATTTCTCAATTGTGGATTTAACATCCACCCACTTTCAAACTCCAAGTAAAGTTCAGCATGGGCTCTAACCCACCCCCCACACCATTCCCTCAACTTTTAACGTTTACAGCAGCTGGTAGGAACTTCAAACTACTAAGCCCAGGGCACTCCCTGGAGCTTACAGCATGAGTAAGAAAGTATCTAGTGCCTCAGGAGCCAATTCCTGGAGGGCTTTCTGGGGCACCCAGGAGTCTCTGGTTACTTGGCACACTGCACAGGCTACTCATATTGAAGCACACATGTAGGGCTAACATTTTGGGGGGTAACCTTAGGTCGGTTTAAGGGCACCCTGAAAATGTCTCTAATTATTGCTGTCAAAAGAGTTGAAGACTGACTTTGGGAGGCCAAGGCAGGGGGATCACCTGTGGTCAGGAGTTCGAGACCAGCCTGGCCAACAGCGAGACCTTGTTCCTACTAAAAATACAAAAATTAGCCGAGTGTGGTGGCAGGTGACTATAATCCCAGCTACTTGAGAGGCTGAGGCAGGGGAATCGCTTGAACCCGTGAGGCGGAGGTTCCAGTGAGCCGAGATCACGCCACTGAACTCCAGCCTGAGCGACAGAGCAAGACTCTGTCAAAAAAAAAAAAAAAAAAAAAGTTGGAGACTGAGTCTTGGGGCTTGTGGGAAGCAGAGTAAGAAAATTTTACTTCCAATAGCTTTAGTGCTCATAAAACTATCCATGATTCATGTAGAAAAAATGGAAGGGACAGGGTAGGAGTTCAGTTAAATGAGGGTACACATTAGTTTGTGGGTACAATGAGGGAATGGGGCAGAGACAAAGGAAAAGCAGAGGAATTGACTGCAGGGAAACAGGTGGGGGATCACCCGAAATTTTGGAAGGTTTGAAGAACAGGTATTATTGCCTCATTAAGGGGAAATACTTAAGATGTTTTAGGAATCCACTATAAACATTTCTCTGATTTGCCTAAGAATGAAGTAGGAACAGGTCCGGGTAAGCTTCAGGATCTACTGGAGAGGAAACCCAGGCATGGATAGCAAATACCCTTTCTTTGATTGTATTCTTGTCCCTGTAGTCTTAGGGGATTTAGTTTTAGACTCAAGGCCCTCTAGTCCATATTCACAGTGTAACTGTATGGACCATCTCTCTATAGTATACATTTTCCCTGGAAGCGAGTTTAGAAACAACTATTATAAACAAAAACAGGAAGCAAAACAAGCAAATAACAATTTAGCACTGCAGAGGATGGGGGAGAGAAAATGCACTTCCCACACTACCTAAATGTTATAAATTTAAAAAGACCAGCAGAAAATGGCAAGGTTAGGATTTTCTAAACAGCAAACACCAACTGCTTTACTCATTCTGTTACTATAACTTCATTAAATATTTATTGAACACTATAAAGTACCACAGATAAGCACTAGGATGAAGAGGTGACTTATGCAAAGTCCTTACCTTCAAGGAATTCACAGTCTATGGGAGAACACTCATAAATTATAACACCATACCAGGACCATTGAGCTTGGGAGTGGGATGACCTCACCCATTGAGAACAATGCTTTTAAGCACAGGGATATGGCTCTGTGCTGACAAAAGACGAGTTGAAGATCAGCTGCACTTCTGGTTCTCCATTCAAACTGTAAGTTTAGGTAGAAAAGGGGTGCAGCTGAGCTTTGCAATTGATTCAGAATACAGCTGCTAAATCTAACTACAGTTCTTTTGGCACTGCTTACCAGGTTGGATTCTGCCTGGTGGTCAAAGGCTGCCAAATCCTAGATTTAAGCCATTGCCTTTCCAAAGAAAAATAGCTATAACGAAAATAGCTTATGACTTACATAAATTTTAGTAATATAACACACACATTACCTTTAAAAAGGATGCTAGTGTTTTGTTACATATGGACCATCACACTGACTTAAAATAGTTATTTCGTGCTGTCTTTTGTTTCCATAAGCTTTATAATTTTAATAGTACCCATTTGACTCTACCTAATGATACATTTTTTTGAAAACTTCTCCAAAAGAAACTTTCTCAACATTTTAATCATTTGACCTTACCTTTATGAACCTAAGGCACAACTTTCCTGAGCCTTGGTTTCATCAACTAGAAAATGGGAACAATAAACTCCAAAACACCAGCTAGCGGTAAAGTTCAAATGAGATTAGTATGTGTACAAGCTGAAGTTTAACTGAAAAATGGTCTCTACTTTAAATCTAAATGAGAAATCTTATAGCCTTGAAGCTTGACCCCAAGATGCTATAACCTGGAAAAGTGTTAAGACTAGGTAAATCTTTTCCCAGGATAAGAATGGCACGAAGAGGACAATGGGGAGGAGATAAAGGTAGTCGGCTGTGACGGAGTCCCTTACTGATATTCAATGCTGATTTGGCTCATCAGGCTAGTTTTCCTTAGCTCTTACCTTCCTGTCCTCTCACCCTGTTACTCACTTGGTTAAACACGTTGACCTTGCTGGATGAAGGGATACCACTCCTTTAGTGGAAAAAAGGTGGAAGGTCCTGAAATCCTGAGTGCCTTCATTTTAGAAAAAAGTTATGTATTGACTGCAAGGGCAGCATCTAAGGCAGCACATATGGAGTGTCTGGAGCCCAATTGAATGCCAATAATTGATGATAATAAACAATCAGATATTTTCTATATGATATAGGTACATAAAACTACCCATTCATTTACAAATATTTTAAAAATGCAGTCCACGTACATTTGGATCGACAGAACTGCCTAACTTCAAAGAAAAGATTGATAATGATTTTTAAAAATTAAGGTTAAAAAATCTATTCAACAATTTAAAAAATGTTGAATTGGACAGCGAATTAAAGTGATTGTCAAAATGTTTCACTGAATAAAACAAAATAATTGTGTCAGAGTTCCTTAACATTTTCAAATTTAATTGTATTGCTTAATATTGTCTGAAATCTGGGCTGGACATGGTGGCTCGCCCCTGTAATCCAAGCACTTTGGGAGGCCAAGGCAGGAGGATTGTTTAAGCCCAGGAGTTTGAGGCCAGCCTGGGCAACATAGTGAGATGCCCCCATCTCTACAAAAAAAATGGAAAAATTAGCTGGGCATGGTAGCAAGCATCTGTAGTCCCAGTTTCTCAAGAGGCTGGGGCAGGCGGATCACTTGATCCTAGAAGTTCAAGGTTGAAGTGAGCTATGATTGTGCCACTGCACTCCAGCCTGAGTGACAGAGCAAGACTGCCTCCAAAAAAATATATTGTCTGAAATATTTTATACATGGACCATTCCCAGTGGACAAATTTGTTGTTTGGCCACTTTCTGCATGTAGATCAGGTTATATACATCATTCTTTTTTAGCCATTGTCTATAATTTCTGACTTTACAAATTATTCAAATTGATTACATATTATATTTTAGGGCATATCATTCTCAGTTTTCCCCAAAAATATGCCAGAATGGTAATTAAGGAAACAGGCAAATGAATGTTTAACTTTGTTTAAAAATGTACTGCAATACACATGATCATTTTGATAAAAATCAATGACTTTCAGTTTTGAGAAAGATTTATAAGTTAGCAAATCCAGAACATGAAGCAATACACCAAATAATTAAAGAAACCAACCTCAGTAATACAGATGTCTATTTTATTAAAAAAGTTACAAACAGGTGGACTGCAGGGTCGTCTTACAAAATGACAAGAATGAAATCTATTGGAAAAATTTTACTGTTACAAATCTTTATAGGTAATTGTTCAATGTTTGTACTTGTTATTTGAGATTTTACCTTTCACTGATAAAGTTACAGTACATTAGATCCATGATAATAGGTTACATTATTTTATTTGCAGAGCCCTACTGCAGTGATTTGAACAACTCCTAAACAGATGCCATAGTAAAGACAAGACATATATTGCATTTAATATTAATTTATTATCCTAATAAGCAACATGCAATCTATTGAGGAAGCTAAAATAACTTTTGGTCCCTTTTCTTAAAATGTGCTGGAGAAACCACCTTTAAAATCACTTTCCCCTGATTCCTGTGATTCTAAGTGAATTCAAGTCAAATTTGCTGCTGAGGTCAATGACAATGAACACTGTAATTTAGAGAGAGAGAGAGAGAAACAAGAATACAATCTATAGGAAAGAAACACTACAAAAAATCAAAATCTCTAGAAAATTTAAATCATGATGAATTATTTGATTCCTTTAGAATTTCACAAAGCCACAAAGCTAATAACAATGATCCATGATCACTTAACCTACTTTTAAATGAGTGTTTGGTTTTAAGTTTGGTATTAAAGTGCAAACTTAAATTAAGTATTCATTTCAAGCAGTTCATAAATAAGTAACAATGTTTCAATTGCCTCTATCTTTACAATCTCACCATAAAATTCAAAATTTAAGAATAAGAGTTCACTTTGAGGGAATTTGCTCAGGAATCAAATGCAACACGATTTAAAAAAAGGAAATCAAAGTTTAATCAATTTCTACTCAATAATTAATGGTCATGCTGACCAATAAATCACATGAATGTAGATACCACTTTATTTGAACATCACACACAATATAAATTTAAAATTGCCACACCCTTTCATAAACCATCACTGCATATATTAGAGCTTTCCTTGACAAAGTTATTGAGCTATTATTATAGATCAAAAGTATAGTTTTGGTTTTGTTTTGTTTTATTTTATTTAGAAGCATGTTCAAATGACTAAAGCTGGGCTCCTAAAATCGAGAACTTTGGTGCAGTAGATGAGCTGCAGTTACTAACTTCTGCAAATGAAAAGCACACAACTAAAACCAAATAAAAACCCAACAATAAAATACTGTCAAACTTACACAATTTAAAATCATTGCTAGAAAAGCCCTCATTGTCACGATGTTAAAACTGAACCAAAATATTACTCTTCATAAGTTTCCTTTCTGATTCTATACCTGCGTTACTGTTAAAATGTTCAAGTATTCAGACAAAATGTGCTGATTAGGTAAACAACATGGAAGGCAATGGCTATTAGAAAGCACATTTGCAAAAATAAAAAATAGCCCAGAGACTTGGCGCTATTCTCCCTCCTGTTACACAGATTTTGTCTCTACTACGAACATGCTTCTTGAGAAATAACTAAAAAGCAATTGTGATAGTGCAAGAAAACTTTAACAAATATTGCTTTAAACTATTATTCAGAAAGACAAATATTAAGAACTAGAAAGTGTATATGATTTTATTTGAATTCAATTTTACATGTGCAGAAGTCTACTAGATGTCAATTACAAGCCTGATAGGCAAAGATGAGCTATCTCTGTTTAGGTATACAATTAATTTACCATGGATACAATATCCCTTTTCAAAGGCATTGCTAAATAGGTCATAACTAAATTTAGAACTTCACAGAAAGGAAAATGTTACTGCCGCAATTCAATGCTGTAAATGAGATTAACACATGTGAAAACCTAATGGAATTGAATGCTTAACTCTTCAACTAAATGCTCTACAGTCAATTTCAAATATCAATTGTAACTTTCAGAACATGTTAATTA
>NW_016828395.1:0-2025 GCF_001698545.2 Rhinopithecus bieti | reverse complement strand
TAAATCATTATTTTAATAATAATGTCAATAAATCATCAAAAGTGCTATTTTAATAAATCATTAAATTATTTTAATAATTTTAAGAAAACATTAAAATTATTATTTTAATAATAATTTTAATCTCAGAGACAGGATCTTGCTCTGTCATCCAGGTTGGAGTGCAGTAGTGCAATCATAGCTTACTGAAACCTGGAATTCCTGGGCTCAAGAGATCCTCCTACCCCAGCCTCTTGAACAGCTAGGACTACAGGCACACACCACCAGACCCAGCTAATTTTTTTATTTTATTTTTTGTAGAGTCGGGGGGGTTTCATTACATAGCCCAGGCTGGTCTTGAACTCCTGGCCTCAAGTGATCCTTCCACCTTGGCCTCCCAAAGTGCTGGGATGAGAGGTATGAGCCACTGCATCTGGTCTTAGGCTGGAATTCCTCTGATACAGGTTATGTTTTGTTAAATATCTTTTGTTTTGTTTCTCTATCCTAATGCGCATAGTACTCATGAAGCTTACTGGGGTTGGAGTGGGAGGACTAGGTCTTTAAACGTGTTCACTGTCACCCATTAAACACAGAGAGCAAAAGCGGAACCTATGGCATAGAATCCTTGAATGGAGATGGAATCACGCATGAAAGAAAGCAAGCTCACAAAATGTTTATGGTGAACCCAGGGTAGAAGGGATGGGATTAGCTATTTTATGTACTAGATCTAAAATCTCTGTATGTTTAAATTAATATGATGAGTTCAATTCTGAGATCTCAAATATTATAACCAAGTCCAGTGATAATAAACAGCAGTGTGAGCCCAATGATCCAATTCCAGTTGCTAGCTTTGAATCAGACCAGGTAAGTTAGTACACCCCTCAACTCTAAATTGCTTTTCTGAATTTGATATTCCTAAGATTGGCTAATCAAAAGAACTTGGGAGTATGTTTTGATTGGATACGTTTTCTAACAGCTGACAGGACTTAAGTTTTCTTACTGATACTATCTTCTGAATTGTAGAATTCTGCTGAGAAGTAATCCCACGGGGACAATCTTTTCTGTAGTATGGCTAGAACACTTCCTTGGTGGCAATTCTCCAACTCCATGATGCAATTTTGTTACTTCTACCGATGGTTCATTCTAAGCCAGAGAGGTAATGGAGTAAAACTGAATGGCTCATATGCATTTTATTCTGCAATAAAAGCCTAATCTTGAGGTTAAAAGGAAGCAATTAAAGAGGGAACAGATATACAAAGAGTCATTCTAATCACCACACACCTCCAGATCTAGAGCAGGTCTAACTAGGCATCTGTCCACTCTCAAGTCTCAAACCATGAACCAACCCTACGAATTCAGTGAAGGTCTGGGAGAATTAGGGGTAGCAGAAAGGGCAAGGTGGCTTTGTTTTCCCTTTTACCCAAGGTTCGCTGAGGGCCTTTATGGTACATACCACCCCCAAAGCATGCTTCTTCCTCCATTCAACTCCTCTGCTCCACTTGGACTCACCATGTGAACTGGATGACAGATGAGCATTTTAAATAAGCCATTTTCCCCATTCAAAGTGATATGCAAATAGAGCAGTGGGAAAAAAAGAAGTATCTAACAAAACTATAACTTCTACAACAGAATTCCACTCCAGCGTTTTACTGGTATTATTAATATTTACCTTGTATAGCAAATTATAAGTACATGATGTGATTTGAGGATTTTTCTCCTCACATTTGCTAAAGCCCCAGCATACCATAAAAAATTAAAAACTAGGCTGGAC
Source organism: Rhinopithecus bieti (assembly GCF_001698545.2). Lineage (NCBI taxonomy): Eukaryota > Metazoa > Chordata > Mammalia > Primates > Cercopithecidae > Rhinopithecus > Rhinopithecus bieti. The sequence continues at coordinate 278 of NW_016828395.1, read as the reverse complement.
GTGGTGGCTGGCTCACGCCTGTAATCCCAGCACTTTGGGAGGCCGAGGCGGGTGGATCACGAGGTCCAGAGTTCAAGACCAGCCTGGACAATATGGTGAAACCCCACCTCTACTGAAAATACAAAAATTAGCTGGCCTGGTGGCGGGCGCCTGTAGTCCCAGCTACTCAGGAGGCTGAGACAGGGAACTGCTTGAACCCAGGAGGCGGAGGTTGCAGTGAGCCGAGATCGTGCCACTGCACTCCAGCCTGTGTGACAGAGCAAGATTCCGTCTCAAAA
>NW_016828394.1:669143-786501 GCF_001698545.2 Rhinopithecus bieti | reverse complement strand
CCTCCCAGGTTCATGCCATTCTCCTGGCTCAGCCTCCCGAGGAGCTGGGAGTACAGGCGCCCACCTCTACGCCCGGCTAATTTTTTTTTTTTTTGTATTTTTTAGTAGAGACGGGGTTTCACCGTGTTTGCCAGGATGGTCTCGATCTCCTGACCTCGTGATCCACCCGTCTTGGCCTCCCAAAGTGCTGGGATTACAGGCTTGAGCCACCATGCCTGGCCTTTCCTCCCACTATTATGAGTTTCTTTGAATACAAAAAATATTTCACTTTTTTTCTTGACTCTGCCATGAAGGAGAAAATACAGAATGTGTTATGAAAACTGTTAACCGTTACAACTTCCAAGACATGGAGCAACCTTGGTCACCATTTCGGTTGTGTGGTGGACTGAGGAAGCCCATTCGCATCTGAGTTGAGCAGCTCTTATGCACCTCCAGCAACTACTGTTGCACAAGAATGTGAGCCCATACTACTCACCACTACTCCCCATTGTCTTATCCTCAAATACTTCCTCTCTCATTATTTACATGACTAGTCTGACCTCTAAATGCTAAGTATTTAGTTATTAAAGAGACACCCTACATCTTAATTTTGATGTGATTTCTCTAAATTACATCAACACAGTGTGATTTTAATGCTGATGATTCATTCCACCTTGAAAAATAATGGTGTGGGCTAAATACAATGTGAAGTTTATATGTTAGTTTCTGCCAGTGACTATCAGTGTGGACCTCTTCTTCTCTTCTTTGTACCTCAGTTTGATAATTGTTGTATAGAAATACTTTTTGACAGATGGCAATCCATGATAGAAACAACATAAATTTTGTTAGAAATAATTTCTTATTAATCTCTAAAAGGATTATGAGTTAAAATTGTATTGTGAAGTATGAAGTCATTTATTAAAGCATTATTCTAAAAGCAAAAGATGGGAAATAAACCAAATGGTGTTTAATAGGGGATAGTTTCATAAATTATATTACCTCTGATCAATATTATGTAACTATTAAAATATGAAACAAAAATATGAGGCAGTTGTATAGTGCTAATCTGAAACCATGCTATGATATATATGTGTGTGTATGTGTGTGTGTTTATATATGTATATATATATCTTTTTCCATACTGTGAAAAAGTCAAAGTGCAGAAATTGTGCATAGCATGCTACTATTATTGCATTATATATGTGTGTGTGTGTGTATATATATATACACACACACACATATATAGATATAATTTAACAAGAAGTAATATTACAAAAATTCCACTAACTCACAGGACACAAACAGCCTCTTTCATAAAGGTTGTAGCATAGTGGGAATGGGTTGTCATAACAATAGAGATGATGGCCATTTTTTCAGGGAATCTTATGGCTAGAACATGCTTCATCCTCTTTCCATCACCTGCTTCTAAGAGACAATGACATTGGTCTTAATGGGTAGTCACAGACTCCAGTAAGAAATGTAAAGTGGTCACAGAAAGTATTCATTTTGCCAAACATAACAGGCTCGTAATCACAAAGGCACAAATGAATATTGTGGTAGTTCACATACATAGGATTTACTAGCAGCAGTTTTCCTACCAGACTCTGCATCCCTTTTCATCTATGTCCTCTTCTTTAAAATGTGCTCATGTCCCCAGAGGTATTTCTGGTCTACCTGTTGTTTAGCCACTTCCCCCTTTTTGGTCCTGAGTTTGGCTCATTTGTGAGCATGATTTGTGTAAGCTCTTGACTAAGCTGACTGATTTAGTGTTTTCTAACAGATGCTTGAATTTGCCAGAGGTTGTCTGGACTCTGCTGGGAATATGCACCTCTTGTGAGGAAGGAAATGAGATAATGATGACCTCTTTTCATTTTCTTTCCCTCAACCTTTATTTATAGCTAGATATGTATATAGATATAAATATGACTAAAGACTATATATCTATATGAATGTGACAGAAACTGATAACAATGATTGTCTCTGGGAATATAGGTTCTTTTTATGCTCAATAAGCTGAATATGAGATTGACAAACTACATTTCTGGTATCACAGATGTATACATGAAATGAAAGAAGAAGGAGAAATTACCTAGTTTGTGATATTTAAGTCTCTGTCTTAAACAGAAGTAAAATTTCTAATCAGTATGGGAAAGTTAGATAATCTAATAAGTGATACTGAGACATCTGGCTAATCATCTATAAATTTATATCCCTACCTTACTCCTTCTACCAAAATAAATTTGTGAGTGCCAGTCTATAAAGCAGTCCCTAGGAGTGACAGTCTATAAAGCAGCGCCTGTGATTCCCACCTCCTGGTATTCATACCTTTGTGTAATCCTTTTGAGTGTGGGCAGGACCAGAGTCTTGTTTCTAACCACTGGAATGTGGCAAAGATTATGGGTTGTAAGTGATCACATGTTTGTGATTATGTAAAAGTATAATGCCTATTTTTCTAGAGTCTCAACCTTTCTCTCTCTTTTTTCCTTTCTCCTTACCTCCTTCTCTTGTTTATTGGCTTTGATGAGGCAAGATGCCATAAATCTTACAGCATCAGAAAATGAATTCAGGCAACAAAATGAGGGAGCTTGGAAATGGATCCTTCCCCAGTTGAGCCTCTGATGAGAACACAGTTCTGACCATCACCTTGGTCATAGCCTGTGAAACCCTAAGAAGAGGCCCTGGTTAAGCTTTGGCCAGACTCTTGATCAACAGAAATTGTGAGATAATATATGTATGTCAGTTTCAGCTGCTAAGTTTGTGATAACTTGTTATGCAGTAATAGAAAAGTAATGCAAAGCTCCACATGGATTAATGAATTAAATGTAAAAAAAATAGCAGAAACCACACAAATCACTACAAGGAAATCTGATGAAATGCTTTTGTGATCTTGACATACAAAAGAGCTTTATAAAGAAGAAACAAAACCCAAATGCCCTAAAAAAGACTGACAGATTTGACTATCTAAAATGTTTGAAGTTCTGCATGGAAAAAATACTGTAACTAATCAATATTAAATTAGAAAAAAATTCATAACAGATATGGCAGATAAAGGACTAATTTTCTTAATTTTTTAGAATGCTGGCTAATCAAAAAACAAAATTAACAACCCAAGAGAAAATAAGCCAATAATATGAACTAGTGCAAAGAAAAGAAGTATTAACAGTATTAACATAGAAAAGGATGCTCAACTTTCCTCACAATAAAAAATAGAAATTCTTAAAAGTGAGATTTTGTTTTTCACTTAGCAGATTTGCAAAGTTGTAAAAAACTTGATAATACTGGAGAGACAGCCACTTGTATACTATTGTTTGGAATTTAAATTGGTGTAATTTTTTTTTGCAATAGAAACCCAAATTTCCAGCATACCTAAAATTGCCAGTCTTCTTGTATGAATCCATCCTACAGTTATGCCCATCTATGTATACAGTGAGTTTTGAATAGCAAAAACTAAGAAATAATCAAAATGCTCATTGCTGGAAAATCTGTTTAGTAAACTTAGGGGTGGCTTACCATGCAAGATATGCAACTGTGAGAAAGAATGCCTTCTGTCCATTTGACTTCTGCCCAAGTCACCAAAAGGAATGATTTGCCAGCTCTATTACATCTTTAAAAAATCAGCATTCACATAGTATATACAGCTTTGCTTTAATTTTTTCAAAAGGATATATTGGAATAAGAAAATGTGTGTGTGTGTGTGTGTGTGTGTGTGTGTGTGTAACATTGGAAGAGAGAAGTGTGTCTGATTTTGACCTCAGCCTAGGACCATGTCAGTATGGAAAGAGAGAGAAAGAGACATTTCAGTAGCTTTTGTGGTCAGGAGCAGAGAGGTCTGGGAATAGGAGATCAGGGAGTTGGGTAGGATTAATCGGATCATGGAGATGAGGTAGTCAGAGAATCAGTGTGTCCTGCTGGGTTGTGGCTCTAACAAAGCCAAAAATCCCCGAGTGCTCCTGATTCTGGAACAGAAGCTCTTTGTTTTCTGTGAAATAAACAGTAAACACTGTGCTAGGCACTGGGGTAGGGAAATGAGGAAGCATAAAAAGAATAAGAATTAGTCATTATAGTCTAGTAGAAAAAAACATTAAATTCAAATAAATATTAAATATCAGAATATAGTATAATAATATTTATGTATCCATCAAATTAAAATATCCTGTGATGATCTCCGGGAGTCTAAATCTATCATCAGGCCTGCGGAGTAAATCTCGCTGATATTCTTTCATTGGCTCCTCACAGCTACCTTTTAAGGAAGTCTCGTTACTCCTGTTTTACAGATGGGATTCAGAGAGGTGAAATACTATTTTTAAAGACCTTAGAAAGTGATCTCAGGATCTGGGTTTAGGTGAGGGAGAGGCATGGGTGCAGAAGAGTTAAAAAAAAAAAATGATTTTAGCTATGGAGACTGAATTTTAGATACCACAACCATTCCAAAAGAGGATTCATCATATTACCTTAAACATGCTAATTTCCTGCATGCTCCACCTCAACAAACTTTTTTTTTTTTTTTTTTTTTTTTTTTTTTTACCTTCTATGAGCCAAGACCATGGTTCTAAAGGATGGGGATGTGATGGTGAATGAGATAGACATATTTGTCTTTGCTCATGCAACATTTTAGAGGGGAAGACAGAGAATAAGAGAGTAACAAATACACAAGCAATGCAATTTAAGGTTGGATAAGTGTGTTTTTTTGTTGTTGTTGTTGTTTTTTTGAGATGGAGTCTCACTCTCTCTCCCAGGCTGGAGTGCAGTGGCACAATCTTGGCTTACTGCAACTTCCGCCTCCTGGGTTTAAGCGATTCTCTTGCCTCAGCCTCCTGAGTACCTTGGATTACAGGTGCCCGCCACCACGCCCAGCTAATTTTTGCATTTTTAGTGGAGAGGGGGTTTCACCCCATGTTGGCCAGGCTGGTCTTGAACTTCTTGACCTCAAGTGATCCACTCACCTCAACCTCCCAAAGTAAAGCAGAATAAGAGACAGAAATGGATGGTGGGGCTTGGGGTAGTGGTTGGGTATTTTAGTAAGCCTGGACAAAGCCTCTCTGAAGGGGAGATGTTTGAGCACAGATCTGAATAAACTGAGAGTGAATCATGGGACAATGTGAGATAGAGGAGTACTAAGCAGAAGACGATCAGGGCAAAGGCGGTGAGATGTGAGTTGGACCTGAGTGCCCGTTATTGAAGGAGTGGCAGGGGCTCCCACATGGCCAGGGTGGGGTGGGTGAGCCTGGGTGCAGGGAATGGAAGCCAAAGGGGTGGGCAGAGGCCAGATCATATAAAGCCCTGTGACGCACAAGGAGATGCTGGAATTTTAGCCCTCAGGAAGCGCTTGGGAAGTTTTCGGCAGAAAAGAGATGCATTCTGATTTATATTTAGAAAAGAGGACTTTGTCTGCAGGAGAGAACAGAGATATGCCAGGGTGGCGGCAGGGAGCTCTTAGGGGATGGCTTTGGGAGGTATTGGGGCAGTGAAGTGAAGACCAGTGGCTGTGTACTAGGGGAAGAGTGTATAGGATTTTCTAATGGATTGGCTATGCAGAGAAAGGAGAGAGGTGGATAAGTACGAGGTTGACTCACAGGTTTTTGGCATGAGCAGCTGGATGGTGCCAGTTGTAGAGGTGGAGAAAACTAAACCACAATATCTCTCTGCTTAAGCCCTTGCTGGTCTCACACCACCTGCAGACTCCTCTAATTGGCTTACAAGTCCCCACTCGCCCACCATGACTGAGTCCTGCCTAACTTTCAGACTCTTCTCCAGCCTCTCGGTTCTCTTACCTGTGTCTCCAGCTACACCTGTTTCCCTGCACACCATGCTGCTTCTTACCTCTGTGCCTGTGCACGCTTCTCAGCCCCCTTATCCCTCATGCCTCAGCTCAGATGCTACTTCCTCCAGGAAACAGTTTCTGATTTTCCAAGTTCAGATAAGCCTTCTCCTCCAATTATGCCTCTCTGATGGGCTGGGCCCTCCTTGAGGGCAGGTACTATATGTCACTCAATTTTGCATCCCCTGGGCCTACTACAGTGCCTGACACATAATAGGCAGTGCAAACAGTGTTTGATAACTGAATGAACAAATGCATGCTGGTATGTGCACAGTACTGGGTAGTTTCTGGTGTTAAATATTACATCTGAGTATGTTTTTCAAAAGTATTTAGATGTGCAAAAGGTGAAAGGAAGAGTTAACTAGACACTGTAAGGTGTGCATGTGGTGCTTCTGAATCCTGATCTTTTGCATGCTGAGACCACATCTGGAACCACCAGGAACACTAAATTGCCTCTGTAAAGGCTTTGCGCTTTGCTGGAACGAGTACGGGGGATGCAGGGACAAGGATCTTAGGTATAAAAATGAGAGGAGTAAGTGCAGGTGAGGGGTGGATCTGCCCTCCTTTTTATGTTTCCTTGATAATGTTCAGCCCCAAGGGTCATTCCTCAGTCATCTCCTGGTCTCCCTGTCCCTTTAATTCTGCTCATAGTCCAGACCATGCTCCAAGGTACGTGATTAATGCCCTTTCCACCAACCCCTCCCTGTCGCCTTTAAATGCGGCCACACTACCACTCACCTAACCCCGACAGAAAAAAATACAGTCCTGTCACAGTCTTGTGGCAAGCTAGATCTTCCAGCATTAAATCACCATTAAGGGCCTCTGTGAGTTTGATAGCAGCTTTAGCTGTTGGTTGTTTTTTTTCTCTCTCTTTTTATCCCATTTCAAACTCAGCTAAAGCTTTCCTGCTATCAGCAGTAGGACTGCCGCAAAGACAAACCATCCACACCCTCTCCTCCACAGGGACACGCACACTCCATAATTAATCTGAGTGGAGAAGTGTGGAGGACTTCCAGGCAAAGCCTCTTCCAGGCAGAGCTGCCCTGGGTGATTGAGTACTGGCAGGGGAAGAGAGGATGATGTGCCTGATCGTTAACCCAGTCGGCATCTGCATAGCCATTTGTGAAATGCTTTCACATCAGGTAACTCATTGGATGTTAACAGGAATCTTGTTAAAAGAAATATTTATTATGCCCATTTTAAAGGTAAAGAAACCAAGGTCCAGAGGCCTGGACCACTTAACAGAGACCTCAGGATGGAACACACGGCCTCTGACTAGGAGACTGAGATCCTGAGGAACTTTTCATATTGTGAGGGGTTTGTTGTTTCTTGAGTCTTCTGGACACATGGCAGGTTCTGAAGTTAGACACACTTGGTTCAAAGCTTAGCTCTGCCATTTACTAGCTAGGTGACCCTGAGGAAGTTACTTATTTGTCCCTTTACCAGTTTTCTAGTGCCACAATAATATTGCTTGACAAACAAATTCAGGACTTCAATGGCATACAGCAATAAACATTTATTTTTGCTCAAGAGTCTAGGGGTTGGCTGGGTGGGTCTGTTGAACCTGGTTGGGCTCCCTTATACTTCTGTGGTCAGCTGGTGAGTCAGCTGGGGGCTGGCTGGTTGAAGATGATCCCAGCTAGTATGACTCATCCCTGCTCCATGAGCCTCCACAATATAGCAGCCTTGCCCAGGCTTTTTACATGCAGTAGCAAAGTTTTAAGAGAGGCAAGAGAAGCAGGCAAGCCCTCTCAAGATATAGACTCAGAACTAGCACTGGTCTCAGAGCTCAGAACTATTGCTTCTTATTTATCCCTTTACCAGTTTTCTGTTTTGTCCAAAGCAAGTATGAGACCAGCCTTGATCCAAGGTATGGGAAAATAGGCTCAATCCTTTGATAAGAGGAGCCACAAAGTCACCAAAGAATGTGCCTTTTAAATGGGGTCTTTTAAATGAGACCATTACTATAACTGATCTCCTAAAAGCCCTGAGCTCTTTTGTTAGCTTGATTTTTAGAAATAGGAGTTAAAATACTACAGGTCATATGGGGACATTGTAGGAATAAAATGAGCAATATATATTAAGTGCTTAGCTTAGTGCCTGGTACATAGCACCTATAACAAGTACTCAGGGTGGTAGTTCTTAGATTTGTTATTTTGGACTGCCATTCTAGAATAAGGATCCTCTTTCCTGCCCCAATTATGTGGGACATTTTTCAGTCTCATCTTACTTATTTAAAACACTTTTGCCTAGAGGGTAATGCCAGTACATCAAGTTCTTCCCACAATACTCTGCTGTAGATTGAAATTTTGTATGAAATTTACTTGGATGCAATTTCAGGGACTTTAGTTACTAAATGCTACCATGCACTTTATTCTAAAAAGGTTTCACATACAAGGTGGCCAGGAGGCATGGGCAGTGTGGAGGGAGGCTCTGGCATCCTCTGGATGACATTCCTGTGCTAGTCTTCATGACAGTCAGCTGCCAGAACAATCTGTCCATATGTCTCTTAAGTTCAAATATACCTAGATTTGACCTGTCCATGTTTCCAATGGAAGTCACATTGTTGCCCCTCTTAAATGTCTGTGGAGCTGGTTTACTGTCTGAACTCTGACCAGCATAGGAAGGTGGTGCTTTGCATTTAGGCACTTCCTTAATGTACTTACTCTGGAGAAAGTATTAGCTAATTCTGCTTCCAATTTGGGATTTTAAAATAAAAATAAATAGCATTTGAGAAATAGCCCTTTGTCCTTCCTACTTCCGATATAGAACATCCACCATACGTGAAATGAATCTTAGAAGACAGAAGGAAATAAAAGCTGAACCCTGCCCTCAGGGGACCTATTGTAGGGTAGGTATGAAACTATGACACGATGGAAAATGTGGTCAGAAAATGAGGGGTGGGGCATATGAGATTTAGGGAGAACTTAGAGGGAAAATCTGGGCTTCTATGGGGGTGATTAAGAGAGACTTTGAGCCGTCCTGATGAATAAATAAGAGGGTTCCAATAGCTTTTTTTCTTATATGAAATTATGAAAGTTTTTATTTAAGAAATTAAGAAAATATAAATAAAAGAAAGTGAGGGTCATATTTTATGGCAGATGGTGTTGGTTGATTAATATCTTTTTTCTCCTTCTTAGAAACTCAGCCTTAATTACATTCAGTGCAACAATGTGCTGCTAAAAGACTACATTACCCAGAATGCTTTGCAGCCAGTTATCAATACATTGGCTGTGTAACTAAATTCTGAGTGATGTAAGTTAAAACATTGTGTGGGACTTCCAGGAAGACTCTATAAGGGAGATGGCTTCACTAGGAAGTTTGGTCCTTTTGTCCTTCTCTAGTTTTTCTTCTTGATGCCTGGGACATGAAGGTGATGGCTAAATGTCTAGCAACCAGAGTGGACCAGGAAGTGATTTTGATGATGCCTATATGTATTTAGTCAGAATGGACCAGGTTATGCTATAATAACAAACAGTCCCCTAACCTCAATGATTTTCTATTTCCACCTCACCTAAATATCCAATAGACTTCAACAAAGAACCTGTGCTAACTAGAGTCACTCCATTACCCAGACTCATGGCAGCTTTCTCTCAACATGTGCTTTTAAAATCACAGCAGTAGGTGGAAGGATGTATAATAGATTGGCATTGACTCTTAAAGCTTCTGCTTAGAAGTGATTCATGTTACTTCCCTTTATAGTTCATTTGTCAAAGCAAGTCACATGACACACCAACATTCAAAGGGGAAGAAAGTGAAGTCCTATTGTGTTCCCAGAATGAGGGAAGAAAAAGAGTATTAGTGAACAGAAATAATGACTTCAATACTGTGTGCTATGATGAAGAGCAGGAAGTTAGAATGCACTTGAACTCCTAATGACTTTGTGAGTTGCCATCCCAGACTTCTTCCACTTGAGAGAATAAACCCTCCTGTGTTGAAACCATTGTAATTTGGGGTTTTCTGTCTCATGGAGCCAAATCCAACAGTAATGAATTTATTTTTTCCCCCATCCTTCAATCATAACCACAAATATTATTTTGATGAATGTACTGGAAAAGAATGTGTATGAGTCTTGGAGTGCGTGCCCTGCTTTCTGCCCCATTTCAGAGCAGCAGCCTCAGCACTTCCTGACCTCTACAATTCCATGTTCTGTCATGCAATCATGCCACCCTGCACACAACTGATTGGATAGGCACCAGTAATGGGCTGAGTAGCCCATTGGCCATGAAGTAGCCTGGCCTGAGAGGTCTGTCCAGTGCAGGGGCTCTGTATGAGGTGATGACTAAGTGAGTGAATCAGACCCTCTTACTCATATCTGGAATTTGAGACACATACTGGGAAATGAAAAAAAAAAAAAAAAAAAAGCTGAGAGGGAAGCAGAAGCTGAGAGAAGTTACATTGCATGACTATAACAATATTGCAATTTTGAACAGGGTGTAGGATGTTGTGTTCTCTGTGAAATCTGCATGTTGGTTCCAAGAACTTCCCTGTTTTGCCTTTCTTCTGTGTGGCCTTATAATAAACTCCTTCTATATTAGTCTGTTCTCATGCTGCTGTGAAGAACTGCCTGAGACTGCATAATTTATAAAGGAAAGTGATTTAATTGACTCACAGTTCCCCATGACTGGGGAAGCCTCAGGAAACTAACAATCATGGTGGAAGGGGAAGCAAACACGTCCTTCTTCACATGGCAGCAGGAGAGAGAAGTGCAGAGTGAAGCGAGGAAAGTCCCTTATAAAACGAGCAGATCTTGTGAGAATTCACTTACTATCATGAGAACAGCATAGGGGAAACTGCCCCCATGATTCAATTATCTCTACCTGGTCCTCCCCTTGACAACATGGGGATTATTACAATTTAAGGTGAGATTTAGGTGGGGACACAGAACCAAACCGTATCATCCTATGACATGATACAAAATTAGATCCTAACCAACAGTGTGTGTCCTTCTCTCATCTGTTTTTATTTATGTTTTATCTATAGGTGATTTTTTATAATGGTACTTACTTTTCTCTTTTGCTTAATAGTATATCATGACAATCATTCCATGCCTTTACTATTCTTTAAAACAGCACATGAACTGGCATGTAGTATTCTATTGTACAACTGCAGGTATGTAATCAATCCCCTAATGTTGGACATTTATGTCATGTCCCATTTTGTTTGCATATTTGCTTTTGCTTTTATATACAGCAGTGAAGTCAACATTCTTGACGCTAAATATTTGCATGTATCCATGATTTTTTTTTTCTTAAAGAGACAAGGTCTTTCTATGTTCTTTGGGCTGGACTTGAACTCCTGAGCTCAAGTGATACTCCTGCTTCAGCCTCCTGAATAGTTTAAATGATATTTTTATAGGTAGGAATCTGTTAGGCAGATATTGAGTGATAAAGGGGACATTTCAGAGCAAGTGTATGGCACAAAAAAGCACAAAGTTGTGAAGTTAGGAGAATATAAAGTATGTCATCAAATAATCAAATTTTGCTAGTGTTAGGTAGGTATAAGAGGACAGTGGCCAAATTATTGATAGACTTGAATGCCAAGCTAAAGTATAGCCATTAATAAGGGCTGTTTCTTAATATTTGGAAAGAAAACTTGGAGTATTACAAAGTGGCTCTCTTATCCTCTCCAAGGCTGGTGGTAGTGTTAAACAGAGGATCAGTAGAGGTTAACGTGGCCCATTTCATACTATGTGAGCTATAGAAAACAATGCAAAATCCCTTTGTACTTGGTATTGTGCTTTGTAAAAAAGGAAAAACAAAAACATGTACCCTAGAACTTAAATGAAGAAGAAGAAGAAGAAGAAGAAGAAGAAGAAGAAGAAGAAGAAGAAGAAGAAGAAGAGGAGGAAGAAGAAGAGGAAGAACGGAATACAGTGAAAAGTTCTGATATTTAGAAGGTAGAGCTACTGGAAAAATTATTGTATGAAAGCTATGAGAACAACATAATTCTGTGTGAACCTGTGTATTGGTACCACATACCCCCAAATCTGTAAAAAATACATTGTATTGAACAAAATCTAAGATGCCACCAATTGTAAGATGCACCGTTATTTTGTGTGGCAATAAGGAAGAAATATTGTTGCCTATTGTAATTGGAAGATGCCATAAACAGTAAAATGCACCTTGATTTCAGTGTTGCTAAAAAAAAAAAAAAATACTATGTTTTTAAGGAGACTTTATCAGTGTGGGAAGTCTTATGACAGATAAGTCAGGGGTGTTCAATCTTTTGGTTTCTCTGGGCCACACATAAAATACACTAACATTAACAATAGCTGATGAGGTAAAAAAAGAAAATAGCAAAAATAATTCATAATGTTTTAAGAAGGTTTATGAATTTTGTTGGGCCGCATTCAAAGCCCCCATCCTGGACCACATGCAGTCCATGGGGCACGGGTTTGACAAGCTTGCTCTAAGTAGAGATAACTATCATAAATTAATAATACTTCTTCATACTGTGTAAACCTTTAAAAATATTTTTTAAATGTATGTACATATTTTTTAAATGTATGTACATTGTTTTATTGAATCCTCCAAAAAGCATAGCCAAAACAGAACATAAACTTCCCATTTTTCAGATGAAGAAACTGATGTTATGTAACTTAAAGAAATAGACCGTCAGAGCTACCAAACTTTTCAAGGTCACCTAAGCCCAGCTCTGCATTTTCTGGTGGTGAGGGTGAGACTTAGCTTAGCTATTAACTGTCATTACTCAGCTCTTCTGTGAGAGGTAGGCCTGTGCCTGCTTCTGATTTCACATCCCGTTTCCTTTCCCCTTCACTACGATGTCGTCCAGCCAGTTAACAGCAGAGTCCACATGAAGGATCAAGTGGGCTGACTTCAAATTCAGTGTTGTTTCCAATACCCAAGTGGAAAAACTTTCCTTCTTCAAGGACATCTTAGACTTTAATGTGCACGAGAATCATCCAGGGGCTTGTTAAATGTGGACTTTTCCCATGCCCTACCCCCAGACACTCTAATTCAACTGGCCTGGGGTTAGACCCAGATACATAGTTTTAAAATAAGCTCCAGGTGATTATGATAAAGATGGCATACAGAGCACGCTTTAAGAAATACTGTCCGATTTCAATCTTGAAATCGGCTTTGTCCCCTTTTCAAGAGGGCCTGCTCTTTGAAAAGCAGCTTCAACCCCGCCTTGTTGTAACCCCTTATCAGTTCTATGTGTTTTGCAAATTGCATTTGCTCTTCATTTATGGACAAACCAGGTCAGCACTGCCAGGCCAATAAGAGCTGGATTTTCCCTAGCCTCATGCATCAGTGACATATTTGCCAATCTTGGCCCAGTTCCGACATCCCTGCAATCGGCAATGGTTGATGAGGATGCAGGATACACATGACTCGATTTGCAGAGAGCCGGCTAAGCTTTCAGGGAAGTCAATAAGAAAAATCTCATTTTGATCTGCAGATTGGACTCATTTGATTTGGAAGTCACTAGTGGCAAAAGAAATATGGGGCCCATTGATGTCTCTTCAAGTCCCTCTGTGACTGTAATCACTCCTAAGAAGCAGTATTCTCCACCTATCTCCTCCTCCCCTCCTCTCTTCACAAATTCAATGTGTCAGCTGATGGAGAGAGGAGAAAAAAAGCAATAATCACTCTCAGGCTCTCTGATGATTCCTCTATCTCACTCTCCACAGACTAGAAAGGGTCAAAACAGCACCACAAACCATTCACCAAAACTATTCGCTACACGGCTCCTAGGAAACCAATCTTGCCTCTGTGACTTCTCACCCAGGTCTGTGACTTTCAGCTTGAAGAGGTCAAAGGGGAAAAAATAAATACATCATTATGCCTTGTGAAGTAACTCTTGGATCTGAGTGCTTCATGGGCTTATGTGCATGTCAAGATGTTTAAATCTCTTCCGAAATATCTCTTGACTCCATCGAGATCTATTTATTCTCCCTGCCATTAACCAAATGTTTTCTTTAGATTTATTCAGTATCCTCCTTCCCAGTTTCCTTGCTTCTCACATTTACCCTTCAAATCCACTATCTACATAGCAGCCTGGTGATCATCGCATCTCATCCCTTGTTATTACCCTTTGGTGGCTTTGCGGCATCCTAAGGATAAAGTCTAAACCTATTTGGTCCAATGCAGTAGCCATATGTGAGGCTGCGGAGCCCTCGAGATGTGGCGATTCAGAACATAGATGAGCTTAAATGTAGCCATTAGATTTCAAAGCTTTAGTAGAAAAAACAGTTGTAAAATATCTTATTGATAATTTTATATTGATTACATGTTAAAATAATATTTTAGATAATTGGGTTAACTGGAATATATTACTAAAATTAGCTTCAGTTGTTTCATTGTACTTTTAAAATGTGGCTACTAGAAGATTTAAAATGGCACATGTGGCTCACATTGTATACCTATTGGACAGCACCCATCTAAACTTTGCCATGACTTGCCTTCATCCCACTCCATGCCCTTTTGCAGCCTCTGCTTTGGCCATATGAATTTCTTTTAACCTGTTGAACTCATCAGTTACCCTCCTGTTTCTGGGCCTTTGGTAGGCAAGTGTTTCCTCCCATCACCCTCTTTCACTAACTCTTACTCATACTTCAATATGTTTTCTCAAAGTCACTTTTTAGATGTTGTATTAGGGTTCTCTAGAAGAACAGAACTAATAGGATAGAGGTATATATAAAGGGTCATTTATTAAGGAGCATTGACTCCCATGATCACAAGGTGAGGTCCCACAATAGGCCGTCTGCAAGCTGAGGAGCAAGGAAGCCAGTCTGAGTACCAAAACCTCAAAAGCAGGGAAGCCGATAGTGCAGCTTTCAGTCTGCGGTCAGAGGTCCAAAAGTCCCAAAGCTGAAGAACTTGGAGTTTGATGTTCGAGGGCATAAAACATCCATCATGGGAGAAAGATGTAGTCCGGGAGACTAAGCCGGTCTAGTTTTTTCACCTTCGTCTGCCTGCTTTTATCCTGGCTGCGCTGGCAGCTGATTAGATTATGCCCACCCAGGTTGATGGTGGATCTGCCTTTCACAGTTCACTGACTCAAATGTTAATCTCCTTTGGCAACACCCTCACAGACACACCCAGGAACAACACTTTGCATCCCTCAATCCAATGAAGTTGATGCTCAGTATTAACCATCACAGATATTATTGGTGCCAAGATGTTCCTTGACTCCCTGAGTCTGGCCTAGCTGCCCCTCCTTTGGTTTCAGTGGAATCTCTATAATTTCTCCTCTGTGGAATACTTCCACACTACTTCAGATTTACTTTTTAAAATGTTATCTCTCTATTCCACTAAATTGCAAGCTCCACTACAGCAAGGGGTATGTCTGTCTTGTGTACCTTTGGGCCCCAGAGTAGAAACTCAATACACATTTGAAAGTGAATCAAGGCATCTCATTAAATAGGCAAGGAAACTGAGGTCTAGAACAGGGAGGCTTTTTATCTGAGGTCACATAGTGAGTTCATAGCAAACCACCTCAGGCCAGTGCCATCCAGCAGGGTCACAAATTTCTTTCTTTAAATAATGTTTGACATTGGCAGAATCTTTAAAGATGCAGTGGACAGAGATTTGTGCTGGCTGCTTTAGTTTTACCCAACAAGGTGAAGATAGGGCTAGCTATCTGATGCAGAAGCAACTGGGAGGCCATGCCTGGCCTAGACTGAGTCGTTCTCCAGCTTGACTCTCACTCAAATATTTTACTTCTGGCATTGTCATGTCAGGGTGAAATGTGGACAGAGGAAGGAAGTGACAAGACCATGGAGATCTAAGCTATATATGGGGGTAGCAGATCTATAGGACAAGCTGACTCAGAGCTTTGATGTGCCACAGGGGAATTGTCCATGTGGATTACAAACCAGAGGTCATTTCCTGAGATACTGGCCCAGTCATTCCTCATGTTGACGTGTTTCTGAACAGAACCAAACACAAAGAGCAATTTTTAGCGTGAAACCTCTAGGGCTCTGGTATCATCCTTGGCCATACGTGCACCTGGAAGAAAATCCTTTCTGGTCCTAGTGATATGTAACCTAGTACATCTGCAAAATGTTCCATGTCCTAGGAAAAAGTGGTATAAGGAGAAATCTTTTTGTAAGATTTTCTACTGTAATTGTGTCTAACTTTTTTTCTAATTAAATGATATCAGCTCAATGCAGGATAACTGGTAAACAGAAAAGCACAATTAAGGAATATTTTCCCTATAATTCCACCACCCATAATAATCTCACGATTTATACTGCCTGTGTCTTTTTAATATTCTTCATGTTTATTCCTTTACATAGTTTTATAAAAGTAGAATACTACTAATACCATTTAATGGTACTTTCTCTTACATATGTTATAAATATTATAAACAATTTCCTATGTCAATAAGTACTCTATAATCTTATGATTTTTATTGCCTCCTTAATATTCCAATATACTTAAGCCCTCCCAACAATCATTCGTTATTGAATGTTTAAATTGTTTCTAATTTTTTAGTATTATAAGTCACTCTACAGGGAATCCCTTTATACGTATATCTCTGGTTATTTCCAAAGGATAATTTGTAAAAGTGAAATTGCTGACTGAAGATAATGCAAGATAAGGCACAATTCTAAGGATTTTGGTATCTATGTCTAATTAGTCTCCTAAAAGTTTTAGTACAGACTGATTTTCAAAGTTCCCAAGTGTTCTCTGTGCACAAATCCGCTCATGTTTGGAAGTTGTACCATCTGCTGCCATGAAACCCGCTTCTCATTAGATTGGTGATGCAACCAAAAGAAAAGGAATTCCAAAAAAAAAAGTCAAAATAAATTCTAGACCCCAAGTCATATTGATGCCTATCTATGTCCATTTTTCTCTAGATCCTTAAAAGAGGCCTTTCCCAAAATGCCACATGAGAAAAGAGTTCTATAGTCAGAAAGGTTTGGACAAAATTGCAACCTCTGTCTCTATGCTAATGCTGGAAAGTCCTGCAGTTAATTTGGGCAAATTTGACTCTGTTTAAATCAGCGTTTCTTTCCTGAGGTTATTTGGCTACCGAACTCTTAAAAAAAATGAGCCTACAAATATTGCATGGGATATACTGAGAGAAACACTGCCCTAGAGTGAGCTGAAGGTGGTACATTATGGGGGCTATACATGGTTTTCTTTGTAGCCTACATACTTGCCTACGGTGGCAGAACCAGATTAGTTTGAGTTCTTTTGTTCATGATCACATGACAAAGCACGCAGCTTTAAGGTCTGATTTCACACCTTAAGGAGTTTTCCAGTTAGTCAAGACCATTTTCTGATGAGTGAAGACTAGAATTAAAGCTTTACTTCAAAAATTATTTTCTTCTTTCTTCTCCCCGACCACAACAGGTTTGCTTATGTCTGTGTTACTGCGAATGAAGTGTTCATTTATGTCTCTTCTTCATGTGTAGGAGTGGGAAGCCATTAATGCTACTTGATTAATTTCTTCCAAAACTATTTTAGACTTAGAAATAAGTTAAAAGATACTTTTAAAACCTCTCAGGCCAATGTTTTTTGGAAGCAAAGAGGTCAATTCACTATAAAAATCAAACAAATTAAATTGTTTGTTGCCCAATGTATCTGTGTTTCCCAAATATTAGAGTTTTACATTTTACTGTGACCTTTTTAAATATTATTTATGGAGTATTCTTCCTTAAACTGACTCAGAGATTTCCTTATTTATCTTCTTTAACTTGTCCTCACAACAATAACACAAATCTACAAAACGAAACTGCATATCGGCAGTTTTATCTTTTTCTAATACATATTAAAATGAACACTTAACAATTCAAATAAAACAATGTTTGCCTAAAATTATCTCGTCTTGTGTTAACAAACTTTTTCAGGAAAGGGTCAGATAGTAAATATTTTAGGGTTGGTGGGTCATGCCATCTCTGTCACCACAACAGTGCGAAAGCAGCCATGGGAGGCCTGCATACAAATGGGCATGGCTCTGTTCCAATAAAATGTTTATTTACGAAGATAGGAGGAGGGCTGGATTTGGCTTACGGGCTGTAGTTAGCCAACTCCTGCTCTAGATGAAACAAAGAGCTTATTGATATTTTCACTTTCTAGGTGACTATATTGGTTCATTTTAGGCACAGTCTAAATGCAGTAACCTGAACACTAATTGAATAGCAAAATTTCCTATTTACAATTTACCTCTATTTTCTGAGATAGCCCCAATTTCAAGACATGTGTCTCATATTTGAGGATCAGATTCATCATCCTGAGCGCATAAAATAAAAATCAGGAACAACAAAAGAAATGGCTATGTTAAGACAATCTACTAACCTCCTCTCACCTTCCTAAGAAACTTGCAGAAATGCTCTGCTCAGTGATTTTGCCCTTGCAATATTGTTCTTCATGGGAGGGGGGAAAAAACCGAACTACAACCTAAGCAAACTAGGCTCCTAAATTATTGACACATTAAAATTTAAAATGTTAATTAACAGAGGCTCTTATCTGAGAGAAGCAAGTTTCCCATTAATTCCCAACCCATTGAATCTAGATTCCTGTACATCCATTGGTTGACTGAGTTGTTCCAAGGTTTACCCTAGTGGCCTCAAGATTTACAAGAGTGCCTAAACTCAAACTTCCTAAGCATTACAGAGAGCAAAACTCACCTTTGCCAGGCTCATGCTTGGGCCATGTCATTGACCTTTATAGACAGGAAGAATAAATGTGCTTGTGTAAATATGATAAGCCTATTTCCACTTACTACTCACTGTTTTCCATCCTAGACATTCACAAGTAATAGTAAATCTAAATAGTATTTTTCACGTTTATAATGCTTTTCCAAGTATATGGTCCATTAGAGCCTCTCCGTAATTCCAGAAGCTGGGAATTATTTATTCTCACTTTGTAAATAAGGAACTTGAGGTTGAACTGCCAGCCACACTTTAGGGAGAGTCCTGGGGCCATGCTAGACAATTCTCACCTGTTAGACTAGGCTTGCTAAGTGCTCCACAAGGTGCCTCTTTTTTCCCACTGTGCCCTGCCACATTCTACTCCTCGTCCTAGGTCACACTCGTGGTTCAGACCTTCATCTACCATGGAGGTAGATGCCACTTTCTCTCAAATAATTTACAGTCTAATTGGGATGGACTCATTCAAGGGAGCCTGGCTGAGTCAAAGTCAACCCATCCCTAGAACTGAAACACACTCCAAACTAACTTAACAACTGGTAATGTCAACTCCAGTCTCCTGATTGAACTCACATGTCCTCATTCTATGTCTACTGTTTTTTCATACTTTGTAGCTGCTTCTGATCTATAGACAAAGCCAACTAAACTAGTATTGGCGGAATTGCTAAGTCAGCTTTCAGTTACAAAGGGTAATTAGAACATTAGAATGGGAAATTGTGAAACAGCATACAGTGATGAGTCCATTTTTAAAAAAATATGTAAAACACCTGAATACATTTACCCACAATCCAAGAATATTATAACTTAAAAGCAACTTAAATATTACTTCATTCATCTCTCATATTCAATGTAGAAAACATGGGGAAATTTTATCAAGATAATGATTAACAATGATAAATAGTAAGAATAGTTATCATTTCTTTAACTCGTAATCATGTGCCTGGTACTGTGGCGAATGTTATAAATATATGTGACAGATGTATTTGTTAAATCTCACTTGCCGATAAAGCAAGTGAGATTTGGAGAGAACAATGGACTTGCCTGACATTACACATGAGTAAGTAGTGGAGATAGTGTGTGGGATCAGGCCATCTGACTATAGGGCTACCATTATAGCATAGTTCTCTCAAAAGTAAATCCCAAAGATCTGATAGGAATGGCACCATCCTGTGAAGAGTAAGGTACCTCACCTCTGCCATCTTTCTCTCCCAACCCATCCATGACCCCATGAAGGAAAATGTCAGACAAACCCAAACTGAAGGATGTTCTACAAAGAACCTGTCTAGCTCTTCCCAAAACTGTCAAGGTCATCAAATACAAGAATCTGGTAGTCAGAAAAACTATCACAGACCAGAGGAGGCTAAGGAGTCATGACAACTAACTGTAACATAAAGCCTTAGATAAGATCCTGGCACAGAAAAAGGTCATTAGAGGAAAACTAGGGAAATCTGAATGAAGTATGGAGTTTAGTTAATAGTAATGTATCAGTGTTGATTCCTTACTTTGATAAATGTACCATAGTAATGTAAGATGTTAACCACAGGGAAATCTGGGAAAGGAGTATCCAGGAACTCTTTGTAATCTCTTTGTGACATTTCTGGAAATCTAAAACTATTCTAAAATATAAAAGTTTATTTTATTTTATTTAAAAGCAAACCTGGACTAGGCTTCGGGTGTTTGATCTCTGTAGGGATCATTGGCATGCAATCATATAATGGAAACTAGTGTTAAGGATACAGTCTGTGAGAAACTAAGTCAAGTTCAACAAGATGCTGTGGGAAAGTGGCTTTGCGAAGAGTATTTGCATGTGTACATAGTGTGTAGGGAACAGGAGTCTCACCTTGGCTGGGCCTATGGTTGCAGAAACTTCTGCATATGTTGCAAAGAGTAAATTACAGATTCACATCCATTAATAGGCATTACTGAATATCTACTCAGTGCCAGACTCTATGCCGGATATTGCCTGAAGAATGCAGAGATGAGCAAGATGCCATCTTCTCTCAAAAAGATATATAGCCTGGTTGGGATGGAGAGGAGGGGAGTGGAGAAAATAAAGCTACCATGGTGAGATCTTAATGCACATTGCTGCTTGATTCTCCTTTGTTTTCAAAATTAGAATGGGTATTGCTTTCTGTTTTTTGGAAAATCAGATTAACTCCTGATTAAATGTAAGGTTTTGTTTTGTTTTGTTTTAATAACATGTCTTACTCTTGAAAAGGATGACAGTGAGACCTACGGACAAACTTTTACTCAAACATTTCTTCTTCAGAATTACCCTGGTCCGGAGCTCTGACCCCCTAAAATGGTAGATCTGAACATGTTGCACATTAGAGTAACCTGCGGACCTCAGGGACCGCCTCCATGAGCACAATTTTAACTAGTATTAGTGAGGCCGAGGTATTTACATTTCTAAAAACTTCCTAGGTGATTCAAACGTGCAGTCAGGATTAAAATACCACCAAGCAGGCGCTTTGTCCAGAAAGAGAGGATTACTGAGTGCACTAGGAGGGAAAAGAAGCTGTCAGACTGGGTCTGGATGAAGAGTTGCATCTGGAAGAGAGGTTTTTGCTGCCCCAGGTGGGCAGATTCCTCTCATCCATGAAAAAATTAGTGAAGAAGACACAGGGGGCTGGAGTGGAAATGCTTGAAGGCTGCCAATCTCACCTTTTCTAATCACGAGGCTTTTCAGAACAATATTTAGGAACCACTTTGGCTCTAATTATCAGCACATCCATTGCTCAGCAAATTCCTGGTTTCCCTGCATTTTCTCCTTTGAATATTTCAGGGGATTGTTTAGAATCCGCCCCACACCTAAGTGAACACTTCTCAGTTATACACCCGAAAGGTGTATGAACAACCAGGCTCGTCAGCTAAAAAGGAGGCTGACTTCTTGCATTTAAAATGAATGTTGACTGGAAAAGAAGGGGGTAAGGGGAGAAAAAAATCAAAAGTAAAAAGAAAGGCTGACTCAGGCCAACCACAATGCCTATGGTGTAAAATAACATCATTAAGAGAGTTTTGCCAGGGTTGGAATGATGCAAGAGCCTCTTTCAGCAAAACCTAAGATGCTTGGAAAAATTGTTCTAGAAACTTCTGCATTGTAAGATTAAGAGGTATTGGAAGATCACTTGAGCTACACATACTTTAGAGTGCTTAAAATAGAGACTGTCAGTACTACAAATAAATTAATGTTACATTTTTAAAGGCTTTAGTGGTCTGATAACCACCAGTCTTTTGAGCATGACAGATGTGAGTTCATACCCCAGCCCTTCCACTGGGTAATTTACTTAATTTTTTTGAGCTTCAGTTTATTGCACCTGCAAAATGGGATTAACTATGCCTCCTGGAGTGGTTAAGAGGATTTAATGAGATAATTTGGTGCACAGAGATCAGTGACTTGGTCCAAAATAATGTAAATTGAAAGTGACTTGGATGTGTTTCAAACTGGCCCCTAGTCCTGTGCCTTTCTGTTTTACCTGTAACCCTCTTCTTGACAGGGATGTCAGGGGATGAAGAACTCAGTTATCATTATGTTTGTTGTGCTTGTGGCTTAGGAGACTGCATGGACATATGATTTTAGAAAGGACATTAGAAGGTGTCCTTGCTGCCACCCCGTTCCATGAGGGAGAGTATCTGGGGGAATCTGAATATTCTTTAGTGAGAGAAAAGCATGGTGAGCCCCTACTCTTACACAACTTGAGCATGAGTAAAAAGAGAAATCTTACATCTGATTGGCACTTACTAATTATTAACATGCTTTCCTCCACATTATCTCCTGATGGAAACTTGGCAATCATGCCTCACCTTCATCTCCCTGAATCCAACCAGTCCAAAGTCCGTTCAGTTCAGCCTTAGTGACCTTCCTTTCCAAATCCATCTTCCTGAAGCACATCTCTGACTGTGTGACTTACTCTGATTGCAGGGCTCCTAAAGGCCATCTCTCCCTATGGGGACTTCAGCTTATGTTCTCATCCTTACCTCCTACTCCTGCTCTTCTCTCATGCATTCCTGCAGCCAAACGTAAGTACCCAGTTGTCTTGAACACTGTTGCAGCCCTCTTTTTTTTTTTTTTCAGTTTGTCATCAACATGGATTCTGATTTTATTATTTAAAATTTCTAAAATAGCAAATTGACAAAATTGGTATTCACTCCTCAAAATCCAACATGGCCATTTAAAAGAGAATCATGTTTAGAAGAATTAAAAGGTGCATGTAATCTCATGAATATATTTTTAGGAAGTGTAAAGAGAAGCATGTAGATTAGACGCCATTGACCTAACCTTACATACATGTAACATCGCATCCCTATATACAGATATATTCTATGTTCTTTTTATTAATTATAACTACGGGTTTAAAAGTTCTAGCGGTATGGATGCGTGCATAACCGTGCAGGTTTGTTACATAAGTGTAAAACGATAGAAAGATCTCATGGTTCACTTGTGCCTTAATTTCGTTTGGTCGTCATGACAACACCCATGCAATCCTCGTCATTTACAGCTCAGGTATCCCTACTACTCGCAGAATGCATCTCCCCCTCCCCCCTCAGTAGAAACTGAGGTCGCGAATTACCGGTGTGGCGTCGATTGTATTCCCCTTCCCAGTTTCCAGAAGGCTGTTCTAATATGTTCTAGATTCCCGACCTATCGAGTAGAGACATGCCGTGATTATGGTTTCTGATTCTTTATAAAACAAGGAAATAAGTCTGTTCTTGCGATAGTTTGCTGAGAATGATGGTTTCCAGCTGCATCCATGTCCCGCAGCCTTCTTTTGCATGTGTATAAACTCTTCCTACTGGTTCTGCTGTCACCCTCTTTCCAACTATTTGGAAGCAGTACATCCCCAGTGGTTAGGAACACAAGCTCTGGATTGAAATCTAGGCACAACCTTACGAGATGTGTGTTCTTCAGCAAGTTACTGAACCTTCCTCAGCCTTGTAAATAAAATATGCTAATGATACCTCAGTCATGGGGCAGTGGGAAGGATTGAGTGACGTCACAAGTCACCTGCTCAGCATAGGGTCTGACTTGCAGGAGACATTCTAAAAGTGTTAACTTCTATTGCTATTGCTGATTTCTTCTTATTTTTACTTCTGCCTGTTGAACCAAACTCTTCATTAAATATCACCTTCTTCAAGGAGGCCTCCTGATAACCTTTTTCCCTAGAGAAGTAATCTCTCCTTCTTTAATGCCCCATGGCCCTTCGTAGATCTCTCATGAACTCACTACTTAACGTACTTATTTGTGTCTTTGTCTTCTTCTTCCATTTAGAATATAAATTAATTGATCATGGGATCTTATTTTGATAATCTTTGTACCCACAAGAGCACTTATCACAGATAAAGTAATAACCCATTTCACATTCGATGGTTGGAGCACAAAGAAAGGGAAGTAATTTGCCCAAGGTCATGTAGCTAGTGCAGGGCAAAACCAGGCTAAAGACCCCCTCAACGTGTCACCATATTCAAAGATCTTGATCTTAAGCAATGAATGGGGACCATTAGATTTTATGCCCAAGTAGCAGACGGCAAAATTGACAAGCTGAACGGTGATACTGGGTTGACTGGCTCTATGGGTTATTCATAGAAAGGGGGGGTCTATAGATGAAAGCAAGTTTAAACCTCAACTTGTGTGAAACTCAAGTAAAAATCAGTTAGATTTCAACAAAACACTGATCGAAGTGCCAAAAATGGTTTAATTTTTTAAAAGCACATGCAACCTCTTTTAATTTGCTTGACTGCTCAAGCCAGTAAAACAGCAAAAGCAGTTTATTCAGTGAAAACACCCACACCCTTACTGTGGTTTGTTGAGCCAAGTTGGCCAGCCAGACAGACGGTTAAAATTGTCAACCAGGTGTGGATAGTGTCTCAGAAGGAAATGCTAAAAGAAGCCACTAGCAAAATGCTTTAATGTTTAAGAATATTTAGAGTGTGCAGTGAGGTGTCTGGCCAGAAAAACTATTGCTAAGCAAGTCCAATGGAGTGGGAAGAACATTTGCCTTGGAGCCTGAAGACCTTCTAAGAGAGTCATGATGGAACCGCTCCTTTTCTCTATAATTCTAGGCTGTCTCCATCTAGTAAAGTGGTCTGGGTGCCTTTTAGCGACTCATTGGTGAAGGGAGGTTTCAAGGCTCCTAAAATGAATGACTGAGAGTTATTTATATAATTTGGAAAGACACAGATCTAGGACTTCAACCCTCCATTAAAATGATGAAGGGAATGGATTTTCTGGGCCCAGGGAACAGAAGACCCCAGAACGTGCTCAGATTCAGATCTTCCAGGTACAACATTGAACCTTGGGAAGCAACTTTTTCAGTGAATTAAAACACACATACACAAGCACACATACCCCAACTATAATTTGGGCATTCAGGGCACTTTTGCTGTGAAGCAAATTGAATGTAGCATTGAAGAAAGACCTGTTGAATCTTCAATAGGAACTTGCATTGGCAAGGAATGCAGCACCCAGAGCCCGGTGGGATGTAGTTTATTCTGGGACAATGAACTTTATATAGTAGTAGGGCCTTCTAGCCTCAGGAAGGTACGTCAAACTTTTGGATCCTCTATGCAAAAAAGACCAAGGATGACTTGATCTTAGAAGCCCAGATCAGGGGAAAATGATGGTCAGGAAATAAAGAGGCTGGGTTCTTCCTAGTCCAGCCATGCAGTTCCATGCATATTGCACTAAGACAAGGGGGAGATCTTACTAGGAGGAATGTTATTCATACCTAAGTTTATAAAGCTAGACATCTAGTTACTGGCGACTTTTCAAAATCTCAATTAAATCCAAAAAGACAGATGATAGATAGATGGCTAGATGGTAGGTAGGTAGGTAGGTAGATAGATAGATAGAGAGAGAGAGAGAGAGATAAGCTAAGGGTAGAATACACACCTGTCTAGAAATGAGGACAAGCCTGAAAGAAGAAAGCCATTAGAAAAGCTACATAATTGATGCCACTTCTAAGCCTATCTTTAATGAAAGAAATGAAGAAAATGAATTTAGTCAATTAGAAAGTAATGAAGACCTTGCAAAAATAACTATTGACAAAAGGCTGGTAAGGGAATTCTTCAGTAATTTGAACGTAACACATACTGTACGAATCAGCAGGTCAGGGCAATATGCCTCCTAGGAGATTAAAGGCGCTGATACATGCCTATGTGATTTTGGGTAGTTACTTCTTCATTTAGCCAGCAGAATTGTGATCTGAGATGAACCCAGAAGCCAAACAAATGGAATTCTAAACTGCAAAACTAGAGAGAAGTCGTATAATGGTGATTATTCAGTCCAGGCATGGCTGGTTCCTATCAAGGGGACTGGGCATGAAGGAGGGATATCTTAAACCAAAAATACACAAAAAAGATTGCAAAGGGCAGGCCACAGTCTATTAAGGTAACTTTGTGGTATATTCACCTGTTTTTATAATCAGAATATTAGAAAATAGCATAAGTCATTCCAGATAAATAGTTTCTTCTTTAGATTATCAGAGGGGAAGGCAGTGTGCCACCTTCTTATCAGAGTGAAGGACAAGGACACCATTTCTTTTATCTTGCATATCCAGCAGGAAGAAAAGATGAGAGCTGAACTTCTGTGGGACTGGATTTCATAAATGCTCACTTTCAAAGCTAAGTGTGTGTGCATGCATGTGTGTGCATGAACACACATGTACATTTGGTAGGTAATGGACTTTGAAAGAGCCTGGATGGTCATCTCCTGACATATGGAGAATATGCGTAGTGAATGTAGGCTTGGCAAGATACTACAGATGTTGGTCCAGGACTTTGTTTGATTTTAAGCCTATGAGAACTCAGAAAAGATATTAACCAGACCATTAAGAAATGATACTGTGGAATGTTAGAACTGAAGAAGTTTTAGGAATCACCCAGTTCTGTCTTCCTAACTGCTTGCTAGGCCCAGAGACATTAAATGCCTCTTTAAAGCCAAATAGTGTGTCAGTATCACAACCTGAACTAAAACTCTACTGGGATATGGGGTGAGGCATGGTGGCTAATGCCTGTAATCCCAGCACTTTGGGAGGCTGAGGTGGGAGGATCACTTGAGGCCAGGAATTTGAGACCAGCCTGGCCCACATGGTGAAACACCATCTCTTAAAAAAAAAAAAAAAGAAAGAAAATTAGCCAGGCTTGATGGTGTGCACCTGTAATCCCAGCTACGCAGGAGGCTGAGCCAAGAGAATTGCTTGAGCCTAGGAAGCAGAGTTTACACTGAGCTGAGATTGCACTACTGCACTCCAGCCTGGATGACAGACCAAGACCCTATCTCAAAACAAAAAACAAAACCAAAAACCTCTATTGGGGTAGGATGGTCTTCTTGTTATACCATTCCACTCCTTGATGATGCCAGTCCACAGCACCTGGTGCTACCTACCAGACTAAATAAATAACTCCAGAGTTAAAAAAAATAATAAGAGATTCCATAGGAGGAAAAAAAGTGAAAAATTAGCTATCTATAGAAAATAATTCAAATTGGATAGTCTTCACTGATGAACAGATGCCCCCACAAATAAGCATGCGGGATGAATCTAGAGATAGCTTAGTTCTTTTTTAAATCATTTGACAAAAAGAAAGGAGTCACTGGAAATGGGTGTAAAGGGTATCACTAAAGAGGAAGGGCAGGTTTGTCAGACCATATTGGTATCCCACGCTTTTATTTTGGAAACATTCTGGGTTAAGGAAAAAAAAATCCTAGACATTGGAGTGATTCCAGAGAAAACTGGCACATAATTAAGGGAATGGAGTAGAAAAACTGATTTATAGAGGGAATTAAAGTAACACATTTTTATGGCTTTCTCACAAATAAGGGCATGTCTTTGACATATATCAAGGACTTTAATTGGAATAATGAGTTAATCCAGGGAGACATGATTTAGGCATGATATCAGAGGACAGAGTAACACGATGAGATTGGGGAATTACCTGAAGAAACGATGAAATTGTCATCTTCCTCATGAAAGTGAGACAAAAACAGAACAATTAGGAAGATAGTGCTTAACAGTAATTTTATATAAAAAGATTTAATTTCTCACTTTTGACAAAACTGAGCCAGTAGAATTATGCTTTCCATGTTTCCTTAATTTTTAGAGAAACTTTAACTTAAGATGCATCATCAATTTAATAGCAGCTATTATGTGGAGGGGGAAAACACTGCGTTAAATGTACAGGTTGATTGCAATCTTATGTCTCAATTTGAAAAATGTTAAAATGTGAAAATATATTCATTTTAGAATTGAAGAACTACAGTAATTATTTAAGTAATATATGTCTTCAACCCTGAGATAGGATATACTTTCTGCAAGTTCAATTTCTGATAATTTTAGGGCTGTTCGTAGAGCCTGACATGATTGTGGATATTCCAGTCAATTTGCTTGCCGTGTCCTCATCCCTTTCTCAGAGAATCTGTTTTCATTCTGATCCCTGGTGATTGGGAAGTTGACCAATTCTTCTGGCTATTACCGATAGGGCCAGGAATAAATCCTTGTTCCAAACCAGGACAACTTGTTCCAAAAAACAAACAAACAAAAACTAAAGGGGAAAGGCAAAGTCAATTACATGGGAGGTAAAGTTGTAAAGTTGGGGCCAGTGTTGGGCCATGACAAACCAATGCTACAAATAACCTAAATTAGAAAGGAGCAGCAAAGCCATCAGTCAATCAGAAAGAACTGGCATGGATTAAAAAAACAGATGTTCAGTGAGCACCAGAAAAATAGATGACTAATAGAAATGTACTCTATTCACATATAGCCCCTTCTTCTAAAAGGCCTACATGTGACTCTACGTGAAGCAGAAAGAGAGGGGAGACTCCCTGCCCCATCTTCCGATAGAGTTTTCTAAGTGGCCTAAGTGAACTTGGTCTCCAGTTGATATGGTTTGACTGTGTCCCCACCCAAATCTCACTTGAATTATAGCTCCCATAATCCCCATGTGTCATGGGAGGGACCCGGTGGTAGGTAATTGAATATTTGGGGGGTTTTTCCCATGCTCTTCTCAGGATAGTGAATAAGTCTCACGAGATCTGACGGTTTTATAAAGGGCAGTTCCCCTGTACATGCTCTCCTGCTTGCCACCATGTAAGAAATGCCTTTCCTCCTCCTTTGTCTTCTACCATGATTGTGAGGCCTCCCCAGCCATATGGAACTATGAGTACATTAAGCCTCTTTTTCTTTATAAATTATCCAGTCTCAGGTATTTCTTCATAGCAGTATGAAGATAGACTAACACAGTAAATTGGTACCTGGAGAGTGGGGTACTACTATTAAGATACCTGAAAATGTAGAAGCAACTTTGGAACTGGGTAACAGGCAGAGGCTGGAACAATTTGCAGTGCCCAGAAGAAGATAGAAAAATGTGGGAAAGTTTGGAACTTCTTAGAGACTTGTTGCATGGTTTTGACAAAAATGCTAATAGTGATATGGACAATAGAGTCCAGGCTGAGGTTGTCTCAGATGGAGATGAGGAACTTATTTGAACTTGAGAGAAATGATTCAGGGTATCTGGCAGAGGAAATTTCTAAGCAGCAAGGTGTTCAAGATGTAACTTAGGTGCTCTTAAAAGCATTCAGTTTTATTCATTAATGAAAATATGGTTTGGAATTGGAACTTATGTTTAAAAAGGAAGCAGAACATAAAAGTTTGGAAAATTTGCAGCCTGACAGTGTGATAGAAAAAACAAACAAACAAAACAAAACAAAACATTTTCCAAGTAGAAATTCAAGCCAGCTGCGGAAATTCACATAAGTTACAAGGAACCAATTGTTAATCGCCAAGACAATGACAATGGGGAAAATGTCTCCAGGGCATGTCAGAGGTCTTCATGGCAGCCCCTCCCATTACAGGCCCAGAGGACTAGGAGGAAAAAAATGGTTTTGTGAGCCTGGCCCAGGGCTCCCCTGCTCTATGTAGCCTCAGGATATGGTAACCTGTGTCCCAGCTGCTTCAGCTCCAGCCATGACTAAAAGGGGGTAACATAAAGCTCAGGCCACTGCTTCAGAGGGTGCAAGTCCCAAGCCTTGGCAGCTTACACGTAGTGTTGGGCCTGTGGGTGCGCAGATGGCAATAATTGAGGTTTGGGAACCTCTGCCTAGATTTCAGAGGATGTATGGAAACACTTAGATGTCCAGACAGAGGTGTGCAGCAGGGACAGAACTCTCACGGAGAACCTCTCCTAGGTCTGTATGAAAGGGAAATGTGAGGTTGGAGTCCCCACAGAGAGTCCCCACTGGGGCACTGCCTAGTGGAGCTGTGAGAAGAGGACCACCATCCTCCAGACCCCAGAATGGTAGCTCTACCAACAGCTTGCACCTGGAAAAGCCAAAAATACTCAACGCCAGTCCATGAAAGTAAGCCAGGAGGAAGACCATACCCTGCAAAGCCACAGGCCCAGAGATGCTCAAGACCATGGAAACTCACTTCTTGCATCAGAGTGACCTGGATGTGAGACATAGAGTCAAAGGAGAACTTTTCAGAGCTTTAAGATTTGACTGCCCTGCTGAATTTTGGACTTGCATGGGGCCTGTAGCACCTCTGTTTTGGCCAGTTTCTCTCATTTGGAATGGATGTATTTACCCAATGCCTGTACTCTTGTTGTATCTAGGAAATAACTTGCTTTTGATTTTACAGGTTCATAGGCACAAGGGACTTGCCTTGTCTCAGACAAGACTTTGGACTGTGGACTTTTGAGTTAATGCTGAAATGAATTAAGACTTTATAGGATTGTTAGGAAGAAGTGATTGGTTTTAAAGTTTGAGGACATGAGATTTGGGAGGAGCCAAGGGTGGAATTATATGGTTTGGCTGTGTCCTTACTCAAATCTCATCTTGAATTGTAGCTCCTGTTATCCCCACATATTGTGGGAGGGACTTGGTGGGAGATAATTGAATCATGGGGGTGGGTTTCCCCATGCTGTTCTTGTGATAGTGAATAAGTCTCATGAGATCTGATTGTTTTATAAAGGGCAGTTCCCTTGCACATGCTTTCTTGCCTGCTGCCATGTAAGACATGCCTTTGTTCCTCCTTTGCCTTCCACGTGATTGTGAGGCACCCCCAGCCATGTGGAACTGTGATTTCATTAAACCTCTTTTTCTTTATAAAGTACCCAGTCTCAAGTATTTCTTCATAGCAGTAGGACTAATACACCAGTCTTGGACTGTCTTAGACTTTCCTTTCGGTAAAGATATGCTTCTACTGGAGCCAGTTTGAATGAACATCTTCCTAGCAATGGAAAGAATGCTGATTGACACATATGCCACCTGGTTCCTTTCTCTCTACTTCTGCCCATTTTATTAATGCCTCATGGTCATAGTACATTAAACAAAAGCTTTTCAGAGAAGATATGTAGTGCTGACATAGACTGAATTGTGACATGAGTCTGGTGATCCTCTAGAATAAATAGACTGATACTAAATAACTGGCTGTAAAGCCATTGTTTCTGCTATTGGTGTGAAGGTGGTGCATCTTGACCCTTGTCCAGAAGCCAGGTCCTAACTCAGCATGTGTTTTTCTGGATCTTCTTGTCATTCACAGATCCCATGGCAGCCCATCCTTTGAATTGTTCAATCATGAGGTTCCCTTAGACCACAGCCACCCTCCAAGCATTATTTTTTTATTACAGGATGCCAGGACCAACATTTGTATTCTTAGAATTTATAAATCTTTTTTTCCCAACAGCCCACGTGGTAGTCATTTTGATAACAGGGCATTCTGATTTCAATGAAACCTTATTTTCTGTTCTGAATTGCAGTGCCTTCTTCAGCAGTAGTTCCCTAAGCAAACGTGTGGGCTGTTTGCTTTGCTTTCGACTCTCATGCATTTTTAATGATTTACAAGGAAAAGATTTTTTCCTCTCCTTTTTTAATAATAAATTTAATGACTTAATACACATCAAGTGGAATCATTGGTTTGTGGTGACGGTTTTATAATTCCAAGTTCAAGTTTTTTTTTTCTATTTAATTATGCGTAATAACTCTCATGGAATATAATGCAATAACAAAAACATGCACCAATGTTGGCATAAGAGCCTGTTGTTTATTAGTATTGGTTCTGTGCTTTATGTTTGAAATAAAATATTTGGAACTAATGTTAGCCATGTTTCCTCCAAACTAGATAAAAAGAAGTAAAAAAAAACTTTATCCTTGAAAATACCATGTTCCAATCTATGGCGATAAAAGCCAGCAGCTCTTGAGATAGCAAATTAAATTTTATTTGTAGAAAGCACTGTGCTGTGTTTTGTTGCTTGCTCAGAGTTATTTTTTAATACTAATAATTTAATAAAGTAGAAGACCGATACATTGACCTGTGTTCTCTAAGGCACGAGAGTATTTTCCAGGGTTAAAAGGCATAGCTTGCTGAAAGGTTGTTTGTTTTACATTCTAACCTATTACTTATTTCTCTTGCTTTCTTGCCAGATCTAGCCTTAGCCTTCAGAAATTTTGAATTTTGGAAAACATAAAGTAGTTGAATTATCAGAATCTGCAAGTCAGACTTTTAAAACTCTGATTGATAAGGACTGGTTTTCCTAAGATCCAACACATTCAAGTTTTGTTTTAGTGAGTAGTGCAGTACATAGGCATAAAACCAAAGACAAAAGATAGTACGTAGGCATAAAACCAAAGACAAAAGCCAAGCAGTGACTCTAAATGAAGCATCGGTCTGAAGGAGCTAGGTAGGAGCTTAGAACCAGGTACAAGGGGGTAAGATAGAATCTGGAAGCCCCAGAAGACAGCATGATTGGAGACAGAGAGAGTACCTGGCGAGATTGTCCGAGATCTTGCAGAGACTCAGGGGACCTCTTAGAGAGTGCCTGTGTCCCCTGTAGAAAAGAAGTACAACGTGGTGGTTAAAGACACCAACTCTGGAGTAATACAAACATGCAGTCAAGTTCTAACTCTACTGCTCAACAATGATATCACCTTGGCCAAGTCATTTTACTCTCTCATATTCAGTTGTTTCATGTGTGAAATGGAGTTAGTAAACCAAACAACTACATAAAAGAGTGTTGTGAAATGTAAGTGAGAAAATGCTATTGTTAGTTATAATTAGTGCTGAGTCAGATTCTTTTAATGTAAAAATGCTGCTCTTAATTCTACACATATGCATATTTGTATCAATAGAAATATAAGAGTTTTTTTGGCTTTGTGCGTAAGTGGCAAATATTATAGGTCTCTATCTTTTTACTTTTAAAATATTATTTTATTTCTAAACTTTTTCCTTTTATATAAACAATTTTGTTGAGTTATAATAATCATACAGTGAGATGAACTGTAGTGAAGTAACCATGCCCCTATAGAACTAAAGAACACTTCCATCATCTCAGAAAGCAGCCTTGTGCTTCATCCCAGTTAAACCCTGCCACCAACCCACTACTCCAGAAGCACATACTCTTCTGAGTTATCATTGTAGATTAGCTTTGCTTGTTCCAGGACTTCATAATTATGGTTTAAAAGTTTACATTAAAAGTAATTGCAAAAACCACATTTTTTTTTTTTTTTTTTTTTTGGTATCTGAATTCTTTTGCTAAAAAAAATAGTTTGGAGAGTCATTCATGTTGCTGTGCATAACAGTGATTCATTCCTTTGAATTGCTGAGTAGTACTCCATTTTATAGTTATATCATCTTTTTTTCCATTCTCCTGTCTGGAAATCTGGGTTGTCTCGAGTCGGGGCTATTAAGAGCAAAGCTGCTAGAAACATTCTTGTACACATCTTTTAAAAGCATATGTTTTCATTTCTCTTGACTCTATACCTATGAATAAATTGCTGGGTCATAAGTAGATGTAAGTTTAACTATGAAAAACTAACAAACTGATTTCTAAACTGGCTATACCATTTTATACTCCTATCAGCAATATATGAGAATACTAGTTGTTTTACATTCTTAAAAATATTTGATGTTGTCAGTCTTTTAAATTTTTATCATTTCAGTGGGAACATATGGTTTTGCATTGTGGTTATAATATTATCTTAACAAGTTAACCTTATCATTATGAAATGTCCTTTTATTTTCCTCTGGCAATGCTCTTTGTTACAAGGTCTACTTTATCTGATGTGAATATACTCACTTCAGTTTTCTTATATAACAGTATTTTATGGTATACCTTTTCATCCTTTTACTTGTAACCTATGTCATTATATTTAAAATGTTTTTTTCTTGTACACAGCATATGTATGAATTTTGCTACTTTTATTTAGTCTATCAATCTCTGCCTTTTAATTGGAGTACTTAGCAATTTATATTTAATATAATTACTAATATGCTTGGGTTTTAAATATGTCCTATATTTTATTTAAGAAAGTCCTATATCTTCTTTAGCTTTTTTCTCTTTTATCCCACCGTATTTTGTAGTAAATCAGTTTTTTGGGTTTTTTCTTGTTTTATTTTTAGACATTCTATTTAATCTTCTCTATTCACTTTTTAGCGATATGCTTCTACCTCTTTTTTTTTACTTTAATTAGCTTTTAATTCATTTCTCAGTCCTTATTTGCACAAGCAATAGCTTTTGACATGGTTGATAAATTCCTCCTCCTTGAGACGATTTCTTCTCTTGAATTCCAGGGCACCATATGTGCCAAGTTTTCTTTTTCTCTTTCAGACCACTCCTTCTCCATCTCTTTTGTAGAGTCTTTCTGATTCTCTGACTTCTAAATTTTGGGGCCACTCTTAGTTCAGTCCTTTTTTTCTTTATATACACCTTTTTCTTTTTTCTTTGTATACACTTCCTAGGTTGTATAAAGGTTTTAAATACACCCAAATTTGTATCCCCATTTTGATACCTCTCCCTGGAGCTCAAGACCTGTTTATTCAATTGCATACTTAACATTTCCACTTGGAAGTCTAATAGGTATGTCAAACTCAATGTGCCAAAACTGAGCTCCTGACATTCACCACCCCTCACTTCATCTCTACCTCCATGCAATCCAGATCCTCATACGGTCTTCCTTATTTCAACTACCAAGTTTTCCAATTGCTCAGACAGAAACCTTGGTATTATCCTTGACTCCTCTCTTCCTCTCACACCTCACTTCTAACCAATAAGCAATTTCTGTTAATTCTATCCTCAAAATATTCATTCAGCCACCTCTTGTCACCTCTACTGCCAGCCCAGGCAAAGTTATCAACAGCTGTCACCTGGATATTGCAGGAACATTCTAACTCACCTCCTGCTTTAGCTTCTGTCCCTTGCAGTCTGCTTTTAGCACAGAAATCACAGTGATCCTATTAAAACACACTTTAAGTCACGCCAGTCCTCACCTTTAACCCCCCAAATTCTTTCCCATCTTACTGAAAATAACAGAATGAAGAGCCCTTACTGTCATCTTCAGGGTCCTGCATGATCTGGACACACGACTACTTCCCACACACATTTTCTCATGGCCTAATATCGCATATCACCTTTTCAGAGGGGGCTTTCCTGACCACACTCTATATAAATATCACACTTCTCTCATAATTCATTTTTATCCTACTTTATTCTTTCTTTATAGAATTTTCTGTTACCTGAAATTATATATTTACTTGTTTATTATTTGTCTCTCTCTCTAAAATAAAAACTCTCTGTTGTCACTAGAACATGCCTAGTAAACAAGTACTTTGAAAATACTTGCTCAATGCATATCTTTTGTCATCTTTGGTATTTTTTTCCAACCTGGTAATTTGTTTGTTTTTTTATGTATGTCTGTGTGGGTTTTTTTTTACTTAATTCTTTTAATTTTTTTTATTTTTAATTGTTATGAATACATAATAGTTGTACATGTTTATGGGGTGCATGTGATATTTCGATACAAGTATACAATGTGTAATGATCAAATCAGGATAATTGGGGTGTCCATCACCGTAAACATTTATCATGTTTTTGTGATAGGAACATTTCAATTCCACTCTTCTAGTTATTTTGAAATAGAGCATAAATATTGTTAAAAACATTCCAGTTTCACTCTTCTAGTTATTTTGAAATGTACCATAAATTATTAACTATAGTTGCCCCGTTGTGCCACTGAACACTAGATCTTATTCTTTCTCCCTGACTGTATTTTTATACCCATTAACTGGGTATTTACCCCTCCTCAATCCCCCCCACACTCACTACTCTTCCCAGTCTCTGGTAACCATCATTTTACTCTCCAACTCAATGAGATCAATTTTTTTCAGCTCTCACTTATGAGTGAGAACATGCAATATTTATTTTTATGTATGTATGTATGTATTTCAATGAAAAATCTCTTCGTCTATAGGTTTTTAGAAGACAGTGACCTGACTTAAACATCTTTATTTTCCACATATAGTGTAGACTTCCCCAAAAGGATAGCTTCTCAGGCAATATTTCCTGATCCATTGATTAATGATAGATAAAAGGGGCAGATATTTTTCCAACTTGTTTATTTGTTTATGTACATATATATGTATGTGTATGTAATGTTTGCACTTAAACTAGCACATATTACCTTCTTATCTATAGGATTTGGAAGACAACCCCCTGACTTAAGTATCCTTTGTTTTCAACGCATAGCACAGACTTCTCGGAGACTGTTTTGTATATGTGATTAACAAAACAAAACGAGAAACCCCCCCAGAAGACTAAGAGTCTAATTTTGAAAAAAAAAAAAAAATCTACAGTCATGTGAATGACAGATGATTTTGGGTATGACTGGGAACTGGAATGGACACAGAGCTCTTTCAATTCTATCTAACAAAGCCACAGACTAATGTTAAGGAATGTTTGTGTGATCTCTCCAGTGTGGAATCAGTTACCCAAACACAGGAGTCTTTACAAAGATCCAAAATAATCATAAAACCATTATAACCACAAGCCCTCTTTAGAGTTATCCTCTCAATAGTGAATGCTGCCTTTTCAAGCCAACTCTTACATTGAGAGAAGGGTTGTAATATCTCCAGCCTGGAAGAAATCCCTATTCCTGTGGCTCATTTACTTCATCTCTGTGGTTCTTGGAAGGAAGGATGGAGTGAAAGCCACCCCAGGCAGTTGACTGTGAATTCTAGTCTTAAGCAATGTATGGAGAGCTTCAATAAACTTTGGTTGTTTGGCCAGCCTTCGTTCCCTAGAGAAATACTGCCCAGCTATCCTCAAGCTCTGGTAGATTGTTTGCCATGGACAACTTGTTGATTTATGGTCCTGGGCATTCTTAGAACTCTGCTAAGAGATGGAAAAGGCATGATCACCTTGCAGGAGCTATGAAGGTAAAGCCTGCCCTCGAATCCTCAGGTAGCATAAGCAAGAGTGCCAGGGGGCGTAGTGTGCATTTCCTATTCTTACAGGGTGCCGGGCACATAGGGGTCACTCCGTCAATACGGGAGGAGAAAGAATGAAATGAACTGGGAGGATAAAAAGCAAGAGGCTCATTGCTCACTGGATGTCGGCTGTCTAATGGGGAAGGAGGGATATGAACTCAGCTGGTTTTACGTTATAAAGCAGGGTGAGAACTTTCACTTCACTGAATTCACACAGTTGTAATTTTTTACTTAACATTCACATGCTGTACATTCTTTCCATAAAGGTACAAAGTATATTTCTCTTAAAATGTCAATATTGCCACATTGAACTGCATAAAGAGCCTGACCTTGGAAGCTCTCCTGAGCAAGAAACTAACTAGGACCCTACCCTAAGCTGGTCTAAGGATATTTTATGTTTGTGTTCCCCACAGGGTCTATATTGAGGCTTGGGACATGTGAATGCTTAGTATTTCCTGCATAAACACCTGACTGAAAAAAATATGAAAGAGCTTGATACCAATGGCATCTTTGTTATGTTCTTAGAATTCATTAGAAAAACAACTTTGCTGAATATGAAACGGAAACTCCAAGTCTTTCCCTGTATTGGTTAGCTTTCTCTCA
Organism: Rhinopithecus bieti; assembly: GCF_001698545.2. Lineage (NCBI taxonomy): Eukaryota > Metazoa > Chordata > Mammalia > Primates > Cercopithecidae > Rhinopithecus > Rhinopithecus bieti. The sequence continues at coordinate 749,222 of NW_016828394.1, read as the reverse complement.
CCGGTATGGTGCATAGTGCCAGCATAAAGTGCATCAGATGTGATAGTGGGCCTTCACCATGCCACATTGCAAGGTGAATTTTTCAGAACTCCCAAACCTCCCTTGAAAACACCGCTACGCAGGTCACATCATGATATACTTGCCATTTGTAAAGTGTAACACCATCATGAAAGGGAATATTTAATGCCATAAAGAAAAATCCTACCTTTCCCAGCTTATAAATGTCACCAATTCCAACTGCGTAGGGAAAGAATCATAAAGTAAGATCATAGCCTCCTGCGATTTTTGAATCAAAATGGAAATTAAGAAATGAAGGTTTAATAATCCTTAACGTTTGCTCTTTGGGAAGGCTGCTATTTGTTTAGAGTGGGGCTGGCATACATTAGGGGTGGACAGTTGAGAGGAGCTTCATTTTCATCATCCTGCCCTCACAGTGTGCACTTTTGCAAACTTTCTGACTCCGGGATGTACAAATACAATGTTTCCCTGATGGCCTCACAGCATGAGACAAGGCAAAGCATGAGGAGATGGTCCCTATGGTCCTGAGCCCAGTTTTAAGATGTAAGCAAGAATATCAAGGATACATAAGTACTTTGGATTGCCCAATTACTTCTACTTTCTCTGGCCTTGTGGCTTTTGATAGTCACGAAAATTCACTACAAATGGATAGAAATGCCTCTTCTTCAAAAGTTCTAGAGGAAAAAAAAATCAAAGTTCCTTTAGCTGTATGTATCAGGGCATTGGCAGCACTCAGACACTTGGGAAAGCATGTTGGTGGTAACTACAGGGCAGCCACCCTCTCTGAAAGCATTTTGGTACATTTGATACAATGAATAAATGTTGGACTTCTATTATGTATATTCATACTAAATAGTTAATTCATATGATATTATTTATGATAAAATTATTGGTTTCCAGACCTTCTGCCACATGTTTTATAATCTTAATGTGCTTACTCCATAAGCTACACTTCCACTTCTCAATTTTTAGTTGCATTCTTGCTCAAGAGGCACAAATAAGGATGTTCATTTCAGAAATGATTGAACTAGTAAAAAAAATTAGTAAGATTCTAAATGGTCATTAATAGAGATCTGGTTAAATAAATGTTATGCATAACGTAATAAGAAGGACACTCTCACACATAACAACTATAAACTGTAGACAAAATACAAAAACTACCCAAGGGCTCTAGAGCGTGAACAACAGTTAGCAGATTTGGGGAAGAAGTCAAAACTTAAAGAAAGAGACCAACATGTGTAAGTTTCTGATTTTTGTGGCTCTGCCACATGGTGAGCAGCAGTCAGGGACCAGAGACAGAACCTGTGGTTTAAACACTGGTGTTAATCCAGATGGCCATTTTTAACAGCAGGCCATAGATTTCTGCCATGCTTTAATAATTTGTGCAAAGGTGCAAGATCGCTGATTTTAATCTTTGAAAACTTAATGAACTTAACTTTCCCTTGGAGAGAACAAAAACAGCATAGTAGAAGCACACTAAAATCTACCATAGTTTTGCATCCTCTTAGAACCCATTTATAATCTTCAGGTTAAAAAGAAAATCTCTGCTATAAGATAGATTCCCTTCATGATAGAGACCAACATAGGATTGGTAGAGCAAGTAATATTATGAATTTTTAAAATTCAGGATAAGAAATATCTTTAAGGATGGGGATCCTCTGAAAACTTAACCTGAAGTAAATGTAAAATTTTGCACTTAAGTTTAAATAATTAATTACAGATATATAGAATGACAAAGATATGATACATATCTCATAAACAGAAAAAAGATATGAAAGCTTATTGATAATAGGCTCTGTTGTATGCCATAAATATTATGTGCTTCCCAGAGAAACAAATGTGATCTCCTTTGCTTTAATGGAATATCAGTTTCTAGAACTGCACTGCACAATATGGCAGCCCCTCGCCATATGTGGCTATTTAAATTTACTTTTTAAAAACAACTCAAAAGTCAAGTACTTCAGTTGCATTAGCCACATGTCAGGTACTGAATAGTCAGTCACACGTAGTTAGGTAGATGTTGCACTGGACAACTTAGACAAAGAACATTTCTGTGATTGCAAAAAGTTCTGTTGGAAAGCGTTTCTTGTAACAAGGGAGGTTAAGAGTCATGCTGTACTCTGCATTGGACAGAACACACCTGGCATCATAGACACATGCTGTTTGCTGCCCAGAATCGATTGCTCTCTTTTCTTGGTAAATGAATCCTGAGTTTCCTATGGGAGAACATGCTCTTCCCATTCTCAGTCACCTGATTTGGGTAGGATTCGTGCCTCCCAATCAAGGAAGGGGCGTTATTAGCTTTATTAAAGGAGACCCTCATGACTCCCTCTGGGCAGTGTGGTGTAAAGCGGGAAAATACAGAACTATAGCAGATCTTTTGGTCACATAAAGGGAGAGTGTGGACCTGCTTGGCAGCCACTCTAGAATGAAGACAACACTGTAGGATATCCAAGAGAGGGAAAGTGCATACTATGGGAATATTGAACCTCTGGATCTCACTTCATCTGAAGCCTACCCTTCTTCCTCCTGATTATGTGAATTCATAACCTCCCTTCAGTGTTCAAGTCACTGAAGTTGGGTTTCCTATCCCTAGATGATACCTAAATGAGCTCTCTGATAAATTGAGTTCAGCTGCTTGTGTTTCTGTTTGGACAATGATACAGCACAATGGAATGTTTTCATAGGAGAAAGACCAGGAGGGCGAAAGAAGTTCAAGGAAATATCCCTCTTCTATTCCCATGGCCAAATTAAGTCTTTATTCCCAGGCCAGCCCCCAGTGGCTGATGTGACCATTTTGACATTTCATAAATTCCCCTGGGAAGAAGGATTCTAAAAGCTTCCAGTCTTAATTTAAAGTAGTATGGTAGAGGGAATAAGACCATCTGATGAAGTCACTGAATCCACAAATCTCTCTGTATTGCTAGGACAAAAAATAAGAGAGCAAATCATGTAAAATTACTTTCCTTTTAAATATAAGTGACATTCATATCGACGCAGGGCTGCATTTTAATAACTGTACTACTCCAAAATGTGTCACTTTAGTTGCATGATATTATAAAAGAAAACCAGTGGATATTATTTTTGTGTCATTTTCTAATCCAGTGCATTTTTATAAAATTCTACAGATTGAGTTAAAATTTTAAAGCAGTATATATAATGAAATTTGAAATATTCTTTGAGGGTAGTTCTTCTGGAAGGTTGATGGAAGCATCCAATAAAGGACTGCAGAGAATTGTTTTCAGAGGCTTCAGGAAGATGGCAGAAAGACATTCTATGTATTCTCAAAACTGTTTTTAAACTCCTGTTTTATGGTTGAATTAACTAAGATGTTCATTTGTTCCCTGCCACACACACATGGAAATGAGAAAGTGTCGATTCTTCAGAGTTTGCAAGTTCTAATGCAGAAGTCCGTAGCCTTGTCTGCAAAATAGAATCACCTGGGGGGGCTTTAAAAATACTAATGTTATTGAACATATAATTACAGCATGATCCAGCAATTCCATTGCTAAGTATACACCCCAAAGAATTGAAAGCAGGGACTCTAATAGATACATGTTCCTCTATGTTTATAGCAGTACTATTTACAACAGCCAAAAAAAATAAATAACTCAAATGTCCACAGAAGGATGAATGGATAAACAAAATGTAGTATATACCTACAATGGAATATTATTCATTAAAGAGGAAGAAAATACTGCCACATGCTATAACATGGATGAACATTAAAAATATTATGCTAGACCGGGCACGGTGGCTCACGCCTGTAATCCCAGCACTTTGGGAGGCTGAGGTGGACGGATCATAAGGTCAGGAGATGGAGACCATCCTGGCTAACATAGTGAAACCCCATCTCTACTGAAAATACAAAAAATTAGCCGGGCATGGTGGTGGGCACCTGTGTCCCAGCTACTCGGGAGGCTAAGGCAGGAGAATGGCATGAACCTCGGAGGCAGAGCTTGCAGTGAGCCGAGATCACATCACTGCACTCCAGCCTGGGCAAGAGAGTGAGACTCCATCTCAAAAAAAAAATTACGCTAAGTGAAATAAACTAGACACAGCAAGACAAATACTGTCTTATGAGTCTACTTATGTGAGCTACCTAGAATGGACAAATTTATAGACAGAAAATAGAACAGTGGTTACCAGAGGCTGGGGTAGGGAAGAATGGGGAGCTATTGTTTAATGGGTGCAGAGTTTATATTCAGAATCATGAAAAAATCTTCTGAAGATGCATGGTGGTGATGGTTGCACAATATGAATGTATTTAATTTACAGAACTGTATATTCAAAATGGTTAAAATGCTGAATTTTATGTTATATGTATTTTACCATATTAAGAAAAATGTGAATGCTAGGGTTCCACCCCTAGGATCCTTGTATGGTTGTTTTGGGGTATAGTCTAAATATTGGAACTGTAAAGGCCACCTGGGTGTTTTTAATGTGCAACCTTATGCCTCAGGTCTGAAAGGTGACACAAATAAGTGAAAACAGCTCAGGTGAGGTCTGTGAAGACATGCGAAGAACATGCACTGTCTAAAGGGGGGCAGCTGCCACCATTTATCCCTGGTTGATGACTGCTCTGAGGAAATACAGGTCTCAGCGTGGATACATCTTCTGAATTGTTAAAAGAGGCATGTATCTGGAGGGTAAGGAAACCTAATTCTTAAATGATCCTAACTTACTGAAACTTAAAAATAACACCCAATGACAAAATAAAATATGTCTAAGAGCTACATGTTCTCTAGGCCATAGGATACCAACCATCTCAGTTTGCCTGGGATTGTTCCCAGGCAACTAAAAAGTTGCCAAAGCACTGGTAAATCATTTGGGAAATCGCTCCATCCCAGGAATACCACTATGGTTGGCCACCCTAGTGGGCTACCTTTTTATTTTTATTTTTTGGTCTGAAGAGGCAGAACACCACACATTTCTTTGATTCCCTTTCATGGTCACAGACTGGTGACAGTGCAAGGTGGAGGCTTGAAAGTGTTTTACCTCCCTTTAATATTGATCAGCAGTCCCCTCATCATAAGCCATTCCAAATAAACATTCATTCTAAGTAAAAACAGCAATCTTGCTAAGCAAACCCAGCCTTAAGACAAATCTCATTGCATTCTTCCTGGTTAGGTTTGTGCTTTTAGGACCCTCCTATAGAAAACTTGGAGCCACTATGGTATAGAAAGCTACATAAGGAGCAATTCTGGGAATGGAAGAAAGCCCCATAGTCATGGCTGTGGCTTCTCATTCTTCTTTCTTACAAATGATGTCCTAGAGATGTGAAGGAAATAAGTGGTACTTGTTCTAGAACAGTCCCTGAATGCTGTTTAAGGCCTCTCGTCATCAGGTTTCTGTCAATCTTCGCAGCTCTGACTGTTTTTTTTATACTTGCGGTCAATTGTTCTGCTTGGACATATTGGTGGGTAATTGATTATTAACATAAGTGGCAGTCTTTAGGGTTATACACAAGTATTCTGGTTGCATTCTGTCTTTCTGGTGACATGAGGAGATACTTTCTTACTCACTTGACAGGGGCTGTGTGATTTGCCTCGGCCAACAAAATGTGAATGGAAGTGACGTGTGTCGCTTCCGTCTGAGGCATTTAGCTGCTGGTGCTCAGTACCAACCTTCTTTTTTTTATCTGTCTTGGCAATTAAGGAAGTGTTTATCAAGATGAGGTCTTCACTAGCCTGGATCCCTGAGTGACCACCCATGTTGGAAATGTAGTGAGCACAAGAAATAATTCTTTGTTGTATTAAACCATGGAGAAAAGGGGCTATTTGTTACTGCAGCATAATCTAATAATCTTGACTGACAAGGTAGAGAAATCACATATGTGAATCATGTGATTTGGTTCACATCTGGAGCAATAGTCAATGCATAGCATACTATATGAAAATATATCCCTATGGCCAGGCGTGGTGGCTTACACCTGTAATCCCAGGACTTTGGGAGGCCAAGGCGGGCAGATCACAAGGTCAGGAGATCGAGACCATCCTGGCTAACATGGTGAAACTCCGTCTCTACTAAAAATAGAAAAATTAGCGGGGCATGGTGGCGGGTGCCTGTAATCCCAGCTACTCAGGAGGCTGAGGCAGGAGAATAGCATGAACCCGGGAGGTGGAGCTTGCAGTGAGCCAAGATTGTGCCACTGCACTCCAATATGGGTGACAGAGCCAGACTCCATCTCAAAAAAAAAAAAAAAGAAAAGAAAGGAAAAGAAAAGGTAAAAAGAAAATTCATCCCTAAAATTTAGAATTTATGTTGATGTTTCCTACCAAATGTCTAGGTAAGGAATAAGCCTCAACTCTAACTAATTCTTGTTCCTGTTTCTCTGTAGTCTACTGTTGTCTGATAGAACATTCTGTGATGGTAGAAATATTTTGTGTCGGTGCTGTCCAGTACAGTGGCCATTAGCCACATGTGGCTCATCTATGTAAGTTTGAAATATGACTAGTGCAACTGAGATGAATTTTACATTTTATTTAATTTTGGTTGATTTAAATTTAAATCACCTTTTGGGCCTATTAGCTATTATATTGGGCAGCATAGCTCCAGACAATCTAGTTCTTGCTATGTCAGAAAGTCCCTCACTCCTAGAACTTTTTCCTTCCATGCCTCTGTGCCTGTTGCTTCCTCAGCTGAAACACTTTTCTTCATTGAATCTGTATTCATCTAAGGGTCACATCAATTGTAATTTTTGACCTGGAACAGAATGATCCTCCCCTGAAGTTCCATGCAATGCTTTATTTGTGTGACTGGTGTGGTAATGACTTCCCTCTGTCTTTGAGTTAGTTGGGAATATCTATCTCTCCCACTCCTACCTGTGTATATATCCTAAGGGCAATAGCCTTGTTATTTACTTGTGTATATCCCATAGGCCTTGTTCCTGGTAGGTGCTCAATCAAGAATCAAGAAACCTCATATTCATTTAAAAATGGGTCTTCAGACAACCTCATAAGTGAGCCTTAAGTTAGCACCAAGTTCCAAGGACTGTTTCAAGTGGAAATGCATTTATGAGATAATTCTTGGGAAATGTTTACTGGCCCAAGACTCTTGCTTGTCCTGGGTTGTGAAAAATGAAAAATCAATCTTTATGATTAGTAACTTTATCACATGGAAGGGAAAACACAGGTGTCCCTTTTGTACACTCAGTGGCATCACTAAAATTTGGGTGGTAAGCTTTAAAACTGAGTCATCACATTTCCCCAGTCCCTTAGTGGAATGGGAAAGGCTAGTGAGGCCTAGGAATAATAGGTCACCTTAGGGAGAGTGAGAACACCGCCCCATGCTTTGGGGCAGGGCATACAGGATGTGTTTTCTGGCCTTCACTGAGTAGCAGAAGGAAGAGGGTGAGATTTGGAGACAGGTGTACTTTGGATGGACCAAGGTTGCTCATGTCGTAGTCAAGGGTCTTTCATCTGAAGGAAGCAGAAACCATCTCAAGCCAATGCAAAAAGAGGATTCCAGAATATCTTGTGAATGCAATCACAGCTAGATTGCCTACATTTTATTTCAAGAGTAGCACAAAACAATTGAGGGATTTTTGGGTAAAGGTCTAGCATGTAAAAGTAAGCTTGAGAGCCTTGTATGTTTTCAAGCCATTCCCCCTCTTTGAGTGGCATTCAGGGCCCTGCTTAACCAGGCCTCAGACCCCAAACTCTCATTCTAATACAACCTATGACACAGCTTCACTGGACTCAAACACGGGACCATCCACACCTCCATGCTTTCACTTCTCTTTTCCATGCCTGGAGTATCCTTCCCTTCCTCAGGAAGTATTTTTTTTTTTTTTTGTAGCCACTATCTATTTTCAGAATTCTTTTATCATCCCAAACTCTGTACCTATCCAATAATAACTCCCATGTTCTCTTCCTCCACATCCTCTAGTAACCTTTATTATAATTTATGTGTGTATGCATTTGCCTATTCTAGGGACCTCATATAAATGGAATCATACAATATTTGTTTTTTTGTATCTGGCTTATTTTTCTTAGCATAATGTTTTTCAAGGTTCATCCATTTTTTAGCACACATCAAAATTTCATTTCTTTTATGGCTGAATAATATTCCATTAATGTATATACCACATTTTGTTTGCCCATTTTGAATTTGTTGTTCATTTTGTTGTTGGGTTATAGGAGTTTTTAGAATACTGTGAAATTTAATCTCCTGTCAAATATATGCTTTTCAAATGTTTCCTCCCATTCTATGGGTTGCCTTTTCATTGTCTTGATAGTGTACTTTCATGCACAAATGTTTTTAATTTTGATAAAGCCTAATTTATTTATTCTCTTTTGTTGTCTGTGCTTTTGTTTTCATAACCAAGAAATCCCTGCCAAATCCAATGCCATTATTTTCCTCTATGCTTTCTTCTAACTGTTTTAGAGTTTTAACTCTTGTTTAGGTCTTAGATGCATTTTGAGTTAATTTTTGTATATGGTGTGAGGTAAGGGTTTACCTTTATTCTTTCGCATATGGATATCTAGTTTTCCCAGCACTGTTTGTTGAAAAGACTGTCCTTTTTCTCATTTAATGGTCTTGGCACCTTTGTCAATTGACCATATATGTAATTAATTGACCATATATGTAAGAGTCTATTTGAAAATAACATATTCGTAATTTTTATCTGAGACCTTAAATGCTATAATAGCCTATTAAGAGGCAAACAAAATTTACTCATAATCAACCACTCAGATTAACATTTTGTGTTTTTTCCTTTTTTCTTAAATACATAACAAAATGCAGATAATAATTGCATCTATTCATCAGGTAGGTATAAATAGAAGATAAAATAGAAAAAAAAGTGCCTGCCTTATATTTTGTTTATGCTTTGTGTAATCAAATTCAACTGTGCTATAAAAGATTTAGTATATGTGTATTTCACCCAGCATTACACCCTGAGCATTTTTCATCTGATTACATATTCTTGGAAACTGACACCATTGTTTAAGCCGCTCATCAATACCACACATTCTGAGAAACTTTCTCAGTTCTCCCTGATCCCGGGTAGAATCTGGCTATATTCTACACTCCTAGTACTCTTGGGTACATTCTGTCCTCCCTTGTAATGGCACTGCCATATATAGAGTGCCTAGCAAGTGCATAGTAAATGTTTGCTGATTTAAAGATCATGACTCACATAGATCTTGTGTTTAGTAAATGGTTAACTTGGACATGTGATATTCCTCCAGCCCCTTTTTCTTTTTTAATATTACATGTCTGCACAGCAGTAAGATCTTGGGATATGTCTGACAAGTTCTGGCTGCCCAGCAAGTGTTATGGAAACCAATGTGGTGCATGTGGCCCAGGCACAATTCCCAAAGCCCTCAGTGACCCCAGAACAGGGAAGAAGCTCTGCTTCAAAATGCCCACTCAATTCTATTCCATGTTGCTGCCAGGAAGATCCATGGGCACGCTATTCACAGGCCAAAATGCAATAGTAATTCTCTTAAACAGATGTTAACTGACCACATTCTTGGTACCTCTTGCTTTGAGGGCACCTGCAGCCTGGGGAGTAATGCTGTCCCCATGAATTAGGTCAGCCTGACATTATGCTTTGGCTCCTTAGGGAGAAGAAATAGCAAATGCATCCCTCAGGTAGCTCCAATTGTTTCCATTTCTTTTCTCTCTCTACACCTTTACATCAATCCCAGGAGGTGAGAACGGATGCAGAGCTCCTTAACTCTGGCTACACCACTTACTCACAAAGATTAAGAAAATCATAAAAATGTCAACTTCTGTATTTCAATTCTGTAAACTACACATGCAGTAGTCTCTCTACTCACTTCCCATCATTACAGCTTGAGCGAGAAGGCTTCAGCTGCATGCTTGAATAACAAATAGAATAGTACCCGCCCTTTTGACAGGTGGTCTGTGAAGCGCGAATGTTTCTCCAGCCTGCTCACCAGAAACAAGTCCCAGGCTGTGTCTGAAAAACATTTTGGTGCTGTCATTGCCTTACACATTGGCATGGACAAGGCCCTTTGAAGAAAGTTATCTGGTCAAACTGAGGAATATCAGTGACAGAATGACAGAAGGCCTAGAAAATATGTGATTTGGTTGTATTTCTACAAGTAAGTAATGCTAAAGGAAAATGATGGCAGATAACACATACTGAGCTTCAACTCTGTGTCAGACACTTAGCTGAATGTTCTCTGCACTTTACAGTATTTCATCTTCATGACACTGTGATCGTTTTACAATTGAAGAAATAGAGGCTCAAGTGTTTGTTGAAGGTTGCAGAGCTAATGAATAGTGATTTGAAAATTGGCAGTCTATCACCAGAATCTATGCTCTTTTCTCATACCATCTTTCTTCTTGCTAACCTCTTTTTAAGCTCCTGAATTTATAGATAATATATTATATATGAATATATGTAATTTGTAAAATATATATATAATATATATATATATCACTTCAAAGTTAGAGATACAAGGTGCTTTAATAGTTAGAACTATCTTTGGATGGGCATTGCTACAAGAATTTTTGTTATAATCTAAGAAAGAAATGTTAATAATACTGAGACCTCATAAGGTATAAACTCTCCATCCTCATGTGGGGGAATCAAGCAGGGCTGAAAGATTATCAATTATTAGTCAAGTATGTGGCAGAACTAATCCCTACCATGAATGAGTGGTTGGGATAAATGAACCTAAAGGGCTATTTTGTTTCTAGGATCAAAGACATTAGGATTTTATAGGTTCCCTTTTCAATTTCTGCCTAGTTTGCTTTACCAGGGATGTTCCTTCCCACCATCCAGAAGGGAATGGAGACAAGCTCCCAGAACTCATGCTGGTCCAGCTTGACTCTATCCTTAGCCACAGATGACTATACCATAAGAGGTTACAGATCTACAATGAGTCAATCAACCTCCCTTCCTCGGGAATTTGGAATCAGGATGAAGAAAAGCAAATCTGGGCTGACCTTTGAAACAGAAAGTTTAAACCAGAGAATATTGTGTTCCCTGTGTAGAATGGGGTTAAGAAGCTAGTACATGAAGTGATAGAAGCAAAGATGAAGAGTGGTGAGAAAACACTGCCTGTGTACTGATGACCTCTGATTCCCAGTTCTCATTCTTTCTGTGGACTTTGGGTTCTATGACACACTCCTGTATCTTTGCAATGAATACCCCTAACTAATGGGTGTGTGTTACCTACAACCAGAAGAGGTTCAGCTAAGAAAGAGATGAATAGGGATCGGCCCCTTGTTTTTTTTTTTTTTTTTTTTTTTTTTCTTTTTTCAATATTGGTGGAACAAGAAGCATTTCCTGACTTGCTAGCCCACAGCAGAGCTTCAACTCACAGGCTGGAGTGGGTCCACTCCCACTTCTCCATTTATTTCATCTTTGCTGCTTGTGAGTCTGTGAACACTCAGGGGATTCCATTTCTGTGTTAGAGGAGTGGTATGAGTGCAAGGGAGATTTACGGGGCTTTGTTTGATTTCGCTGTAGCTTAGAGGGTTTAGTAAAAAAGAAGGGTACAAGTGAAGGAAAGGCTAGCCAAGAAAGTAAGCTCAGAAAACTATGATTTAGATGAAATCCAACCATTACATCTCAGAATTCGGCCCAAGTCTCACTCTCTCTAGGTGTGTGAGATGTTATGTTGTCATTTCCATAGAAGTTCATAGAGACCCTTGGTTCACATGATAAATCACCTCTGAAAATGGCTTTGGGGGTAAAACTCATGAAGCCTGTCTACTCCTTTGCAGGGAAAAACTCGGGGTCACTTCTTGAGCAAACTCTTTCACTGGGCATACTTAACCAGGAGAAACATTACCCCAGAGAGACAAATAATCTTCCCATTCTTGAGGAAGTCTGGACTGTTTTTCTAGCACACATGGACAACTCATAATTATTCTTAAGTAACCCTGAGAATTTTAACATGAATTCAGTTATGTGTTTCTTGTTAAATGGATCAAATTTCAACAAAGCCCGGGAAACATCTTGAAAATCACATGAATGCAATTTCCAAAGAAAACAATCCAAGAATTACTGCCAAAATGTTTTATTTCCACTAGGAAGGAAAAGAAGAGTTTCATTTTGCCCCCCACACAGACTGTATGTTCAATTTGTGGTCTGCAATGGAAAATTCTGCTGATTTTGCTCAATTCAGGGGAGGAGAGAAATGAAGGAGACTGTTGTTATTTGAGTGATAAAACTGTCTTTCTTTCTCTAGTATTAATATGTTATTAGCATTTTCAATTTGATTCTACAAATATTGAGTTTTACTGGTGTGTGTGGTACAATGGGAAGGAGGACAAAAAGCTTAACACGTGATGACTGTCTCATGGGCCTTATAAATTAGACCTACAAGTAGGGCACTGCCAGCCCACACAGAGTCCTTGTGTAAATTAGAAAAAGATGCCCCTCCCGGGCAGATGTAGCCTTGTGGGTAACCAGTGAGTAACCAAGGGACATTTGTGCAAATTAGAAAAAGCACCTTCTTCCTCTGGTGGGCACAATCTTGCACCAGAGTGAGCATCTTGATTTTATCCTCCCTCCCTGTTGACCAGGTGCTTTTATGCAGGACACAACTTGCCCACGTGACTGTAACAGGACATATAAAGGGATCATCTGAGAATTACTCATTGTCAAAATGGAAACAATGCAACCACCATTCTCAAACTTCAATGAGTAGAAGAATCATGGCAGCTTGTTAAAATGCCTGAGTCTCATCTCAGATATTCAATTCAGGATGACTGAGGTAAGGTCCAAAGATGTGCATTTGTAACATGTTCACCTAGGTATTTCTGATGCAAGTAATCCAAAAACAACACTTTGAGAAGTCAAGGTATGAGAAGCAAAGGCTGTGAGTCATTTGGAAAGAGTAGACATCAAGGCTGGCTGAACTTATTGGAGGAGGCATACAGAAGATGGGGAATTTTAGTTAAATAATAACTGAATGGTAATTCTACAACTTTTGCCTTAGTCAAAAATGTTTTTGTTTTCCAAAACGGATGAGAAAAGCTCAGATAGGCTTATTTGCAGTTGTCAGAAAAAACAAATGACAACTGAAAGAAAATTGTTTCTAAGATGAATCCCTAAAATGAGTGTTGTGTGGAGGACTGAAACCTTTAAGCATTACTGCTAACTTCTGCTTTTGGGTAAGAAAAAAATATGATAAAGAATCCACATGTTAACTGGGATGATGAAAACACTGGCGATGGCACCAAGACACCCCAGAGACATACCTCTGTAACTATCTTCCTATCTGCTTCCCAGAATGTTCTTCCAGCAGCACCCCTGACTCTCCATGTCACCTCTGATAATCCCAGTGCATGCTTAATAACAGAAAACAACTCTGCTTCTGGCATGACAAGGTTTCTTTTCTGGAAATGGGACTGTGGTGCACATAGAATGGGGGTTTTCATTACAAATGTTCATAGTGTGTTTGAGGCCTTCAACCCAGAGATTTCTACTTTTCTAAAAAGATAATATTCCATAATAATAAGCCAACTATATCCACAGCTGTCTCTGGCACTGAAAACTTTTGTTTCATTCTTCCCATAGAAATAGCTACCTTTTTGTTGCTTATATGATTTGGGAAGGGGAGTCTTCTCAAATGCAAAGATAAAATGTTAATCCAGTAGTGCCTCTCCATTACTATTGCATCTCATCTTTGCATTTTGTCTGTAGAGGCAATAGTTTACATTTAAGGCCAGGCGTGGTGGCTCAGGCCTGTAATCCCAACACTTTGGGAGGCTGAGGCAGGTGGATCACCTGAGGTCAGGACTTCAAGACCAGCCCGGCCAACATGGTGAAACCCTGTCTCTACTAAGAATATGAAATTAGCCGTGGTGGCAGGTGCCTTTAATCCCAGCTACTTGGGAGGCTGAGGCAGGAGAATTGCTTGATCCCAGAAGGCAGAGGTGCAGTGAGCCAAGATCGCGCCATTGGGCTACGGCCTGGGTGACAAGAGTGAAACTCCATCTCAAAAAATGTGTAAATAAAAATAAAAACCACATTTGAGAAAGCCCAGAATGAGAAAAGTGGGAAGGGAGAGGTGCAGTAGCAAGCCATGGTATAGCAGTCCACATGACCTAGCCATCCTGAGGCTGGGGAATAACTGGTGAAAAGCATTGCATCTGTTCATCAGTCATTGGAAGCAAGTGAGGTCCTTCACCTGTGTAAAGCTTTGAGCCGCAGGGCCCTTTTTTTTTTTTTTTTTTTTTTTTTTTTGTTTTTTTTTTTTTTTTTTTTTTTGTGCACAGAGCATTTTTTGTTGGTTTGAGTCACCCCGCACAAAAAGGCAGCACAATAAGTGTCAAGTTATCCCCATTTGAAGTGATGTGGTCTTTTCTACTCTCTTTTTCATAGAGAAGGATTTCATCCATCCTATTAACAATCATTCTGTTTTCTTTCTTTTGGTCAGCTTTATTGATTTGTCAATGATTCCTATTGGAGACCAAAACTGAGCAGATAGTTTGTATGAAAAAGGCCAATGAAACTCTTCCTTCATGTTGGAAACAATTTGGAAACAAACATTTGGAAACAAACTGCTTCCGTCTTGCCAATTTTCCCCAGGCCGTTTATGTGAATTCAATTAGCAAGGTATTCCCTGGTGGGTAAATGATTTATTAAGGTAAACAAATACTTTAAAGTAGTAATTCTGATTCAATTTCAATTCAACATCCAGTATTGAGTCATTTTATGAACCTAGAACTGTTTAAAGGGATGGAGAAACCGTGTAGGAAGTGCAGTGGTTAAGAGCACAGGGTCAGACAGGCAGATCTGGGTGTGATTTCCAGGTTGGGAATTATTGCTTGTGTATCCTCAAGAAAATTGTTTTGCCTCATTGATTTCTGTAGAACCAAGAGAAGAAGATCTAACCCCATAGAGTTGTTTAGGACTTAAAATGTTAAGTGCAGTAGCACAATGATTAATATCTAACAAGCATTGAATATACAGTAAAGAAAATATACAAAGATGAAAATCATATAGTTCTGCCTTCATTCACAGACTAATAGTAGGGATCCAAAAGCTTTTTTATGAAGAGATAGGTAGTAAATATTTTAGTCTTTGCAGGCCATTCAGTCTCTTTCCTAACTACTCAATTCAGCTGTTGTAGGATGGAAATAGCCATAACATATGTAAATGAATGGGCATGGTTATGTTCTAATAAAATTGTATTTACAAAGATAGGCCATAGGCCAGATTTTGTGACTCCTTGTCTAGTAGAACAACTTATTGCATTAAATTCATTGAAAGTTAGAGCTGGTGCTTGTGCTGCCCTCTCTTTCCTGAAAGAAATGTTTCATGGCCCACTGTTTTCTTAACCTAATTAGAGTTCTCCCTGAATACATCTTTTACTTTACAAAGGAAATACGTTATATGTAATGATGCCAGCTTTGATGTTAAATTTTGCTGCTTCAGTGAATGGTGAATTTCTGTTCGTATAAGACAATAACTTCATATAAATGTCGGTGACTTGATATCAGTGTCATGTGGAATATGACTCCAGGAAGGAAGCATAGCTCATGCCAGCAATCACTTATAGCTGCTGAGTCCCCACCTAATCATGACTTTTAAGAACTTACCACTCTTTCATATTAGAATGATTTGGAAGCATCATCAAGCTGACCAATATATTAGATATCCAATTACAGTTGTACAAATAGTTTTTGAAGAATTCTACTTGGACCACAAATTTTTGCAAGTGAATGGCATATAATCTAAGTAAACCAAGACAAGGGATCTAATCAACCACTCCCAGGATCCTGCATGTCCAGAGCCTCCAGCCCAGAATGTCTTTCTGACAGCCTGTGTAATCAGCTCAGTACACAGCTGACTCCACCAAAAACTAGAGTCTCTCTGTGTCATACTTCAATTAATTTTTGGTTAAAATTAGTAAAATTTTGACTCGATCTAACCTAAATGATAAATGTACTTTATTATTAGTTCATAAACATGAAAAGTCCAGAGTAAGGACTTGCTTCAGGTGAGGACTGATCCAGCAGCTCAAATCATGCTGCTAGAGTGCCTGTTTCTCTCCGTCTTTCTGGTCTACCTTCTAGCGTGACATCTTAATCCTAAAACTGGATCTTTTCATATTCAAAACATTGCTGCTAGCAGCTTCTGGCATATCTGTTTCCTTAGTCACATGCTACAGAAATGGGAATGTATTTTTGTTCCAGTGTTCTCAGAAAAATCCAGAGAATTGTTAGGCCAGCTCAGGTTATTTGCTTAACCTAAACTAATCATAGCGGCTTGGCAGATGGGGTGCTCACGTAGGCTTAGTCATAATCACATCTTCTAATGCTGGCGGTCAGAATGGAGTTGATTCTTTAGGGAAATTGAAGCTGTTGGAATGGGGAGAACTGATACATAAGGCAACAACCAACACAGGACCAACGAAGGTCCTCTGCATTCACTAGTGAGCAATTTGTGCAGGTTGTATGGCACTGCAAAATTAAGAATGCTTCCTGTACCCATACAGGTCATCTCTGTTCCCCACCTGCCACCAGAGGATGTGCTGCCTCCTTGCCTTAGAAAGCTTGCAGAGAGCTAGACCCAGCATGCCTACAGCCTCTTCACATACTCAACCCCAGCCTCCTTATGAGTCCTTCTCACACCTTTGAGCTGAAACTCGGATCTCTGAAATTCTAGATATGTATGTGTATATCCAAATATTTGTTCCAACTTTCCATTTGATGGTCCTAGAGACGCCTACAACCCATTGTCTTACAGATGGAATATTTACCTTCCTCAAACTCACTCCACTGCTGTGCTGATTTCAAAGTTCTCCATATATACACAGATATAGATGTGTTTGTGTGTGTGTGTGTGTGTGTGTGTGTGTGTTTACGCACATCATATTTATATTCTGGATGTAGATTATTGAACTCCAAGAAAAACAACTAATTGGTAAGGTTTCAAAGCTATAATACTCTTGATGTGCTTAAATTAATACTCATATTAATTACAAGAGCATTAACTTAAGAACATTAAATTCTTATATCATGGCTGGGCGCGGTGGCTTACGCCTGTAATCCCAGCACATTGAGAGACCGAGGCGGAAGGATCACAAGGTCAGGAGATTGAGACCATCCGGGCTAACACGGTAAAACCCCATCTCTACTAAAAATACAAAAACTTAGCCAGGCGTGGTGGCAGGCGCCTGTAGTCCCAGCTAGTTGGGAGGCTGAGGCAGGAGAATGGTGTAAACCAGGGGGACGGAGCTTGCAGTGAGCCGAGATAGCACCACTGCACTCCAGTCTGAGCGACAGAGCTGACTCGGTCTCAAAAAAAAAAAAAAAAAAAAAAAAAAATTCTTATGTCATAAGTCAGGAGAGGATATTATCAGTATGTCTCAAGATGTGATAGCATATGTGCTCTGCAGGGTTTTCATAGATATGCTCAGAAGTGCTCCAAGCTAAAAGAGGTTGGGGACACTGGTTTAAACAACAGATTGCTCTGCTGCAGGACTTCTCAGGGCTTTAAATATGTTCATTCACACTGTGACTCTACAAGACAGGAAAAGAGTATGGAGCATTTTTAGTCTTTTTTTTTTTAGACAATGGAATCTTCTCTCCCACTTCATCTACCTCCTTGCCTACCCACACACACACACACACACACACACACACACACACACAATTGTCTACAGAATAAACTTTGAGAAATATTTGCACTGGCTTGTCTGGTTCTCTTAAACCAATAGTATTCACCTTCTCCAGAACGTTTCATCCCAGTGATTAATAGTTTACTTCATATCTGAGATGAGTTTTACCATCTTAGAAAGCCACATTCCTCAGAGCTTAGAGGGAAATAAAATGAGGAAATTACCATCACATGAAGCAAACAGAAAACAGCTGGAGTCATTTCAGCAGACCAGAGAAGAGGGCAGCAGACACTGTTGATACCCACCCACTATCCATTCATCCTTCCTTTTTCTTAGAGGAACCCTGACTTTGTTCAGGTATCAGCCTCTACCCCATGAAGACTTGTGCCTTGAAAAACTTGACTCCATCTCCAGCCCCAGAAGTGGGCCTGATTGGGTTACTAATAATCTCATTCCCCTTGTCTGTGACTGGTTCAGCAACAGCACATGACCCAGTCCTGGTCAACATGTAAGAAGTCTGATTACCTTGAAACCACCATGCTGTGAGGAAGCCCAAGATACACAGAGAGGTCATGTGTAGGGTCTCTGGGCATCAGTCCTAGCTGAAGGTCAGCCTTCACGTCATGCCAGCCTAGGCCTTGACATGTGAATGAGGAAGCTTCCAGATGATTTCAGCCCTAAGTTGTTTTAGGGACCCTCAGCTGAATTATCCCAGCCAGCTGAGGTCCTGGACATTATGAAACAGAGATAAGCCATCTCCATCATGTCTTGTCTGAGTTCCTGACCTACAATATTTGCAAGCATAATAAAGTAGTGGTTGCTTTATGCCACTCAGTTTCGGGTTAGTTTGTTATACAGCTATAAATAACTGGGAGACCTGTCATTCTTAGTTTGGTTTCATAACTTAGTGGCTCATGGTCTAGGCTTCCTTTTAAAACAAAACAAAATAAGTAATTTTGAGAAGAGTTTAGATATTTTGTGATTCACCCTTTCTAACTCTGATGCAGTTGGATACACCCTGGTTGGAAATGGTGTTTGATATTTTTTCAGTTCAGTTTCCTCCATCTAGAATTCTGATATAGAGGTATAGATGCAGCTCTTGATACTCTGTATCTGAAAACTGATAGAATGTTCTGAAATTTAATTCAGTTCTATTTTCTGTATATCTTTCTTGATAGGTTTTAATTGTTAGGCAAATTTTAAACCAATTCTTTGTAGAATGTATAACTAATTAAAGTCAAAATAACTCTCACTCTTGAGTTTTGTATTTCATTGCCTTTGCCCTCCTACACTGTAGGAAACATTGAATAGTGCCAGGCTTTTGAGCATCTGGAAATCCTATACAATTCAGTCTGTGAATAAAAATATTCTACCATTTCCTGGCTATTTTGTTCTGTTAAATACCAAAATTGGGTTTATTCCTTTGTAAATGATGAAAAGGAGGCAGAAATGAATGTATATTTCTGAAAACATTTTTATGTTTTAGAAAGGACCATACTGTTTCACAAAATAGCTCCACAAATTAAGTAATTTTGAAAATCTGTTTCTGACTAAAACCCAGTTCTAAAAATGAAACCATTCATTGATTAATTCATGCATTCATTCAATAAATATTTATTGAGTATCCATTATGTGCTAACCATTATGTTGGGTAATGGGAATTCAGAGGTGAACAAATCCAAAGATTTCTCTTGGAGGAATTCTAAAGAGACATAGAAAATGTTTTCCTGGTGATTACCCTCCCTGAGCTTGGTTTCAGTCCCACTTCTGCAACAGCTGCAGAAGGTCTCAGAAGCACATTTGCAATATCTCCAACTACTTTGTCACTGTTGGCAATAGGCAAGAAGAATCTTAGGTGGAGCTGTTCTTTTACTAAATTAAACAATGATCAAAACTGTGCTCATTTTTTCCATCACTAAATGTCATCTAATCTCCCCTGGCTGTTAAGACGGTGTGTTTGTGTGTGTGACAAATGCATGCAGGATCATACACACAGAAAAAAAAAAAAAAAAAAGCAAATAAGAAAATATACTGGGTGAGGTATAATTTACCACACAGTTAAAAAACAATGTGTACTCAGCCCATAAGAGATATTTGCTACTTTAAGATGTTGCAAGGGACATCTGTTGATTTGCCTGACCACCATATGTTACTTTTCCTAGTAACATCACCCTGTTTTTGTCCAGAGAAACCAATTCTCAGTCTGTGTGTTTTGAGTATCGTGAACCCTACACCCCAGTTCTAGGAGTAGCCATGTAACGTAAGCTGTCAATCACCATAGGACAATCCTCAGGCCACTATGATTGGCTTATTGGCAATCACATGACTCAAGCTAGTCCAATGAGAGCTTACTCTAAGATACTAAAACAGCTTGAATAGAGGCACCTGGTCTTCCCAAGTTGCTCTGAGATTGCTGACAGGATATGATATATCCTTGGGGCTCCTGGCTGCCATTTTGCTACTACATGGAAAGATTTATCCAGAAAATGGAGCCAACTCAGGAGAAGGTAGATCTGAGATAAAGAGAGAAAATCACATCCCACAGTATTTAAGTCATTTTGCCCAGACTGAAAATTTCTTAAAATTTGTTTTTTGCTGTTTTCTTTTTTATTAGCAAACCTGCCAGTTTTAGTAACTTCTGTTTCTCTAGATGTTTATAAACTAACCAGTGTATATCTAGTACTTCAACATGCACTTTGCTTTAATAAGCTGCCTTTCAAGTCATTAGAGAAAGATTTAGAGGTTAAAGAATGATGTGGTAGGTAATTTATGTTTGAATCAACCTCCTCTTTTATAGACTATGTTAAAAAGTGCCTATAAATATTTCTTCTTGGCATCTTCAGCAATCTTAATGGGTTAAGTGCCCAGCATGTTCTATATGTGGTTCAATTCATAGTGATCTACCTGAGCAGGAATGGACTTCCCTCTTATTTACCATTTCCATTCTCTTGTTTCCATCACTACCTCAAAGTCTGTCTCCTCTACAGTTCGGGGCGGTGTATCTCTGAGAAGGTCACTAAAATATATGTTCCTGGGCCAGGCGTGGTGGCTCATGCCTGTAATCGCAGCACTCTGGGAGGCCAAGGTAGGTGGATCACCTAAGGTTGGGAGTTCAAGACCAGCCTGACCAACATGGAGAAACTCCGTCTCTACTAAAAAATACAAAAATTAGCTGGGTGTGATGGTGCATGCCTGTAATCCCAGCTACTCAGGAGGCTGAGGCAGGAGAATCACTTGAACCGGGGAGGCAGAGGTTGTGGTGAGCCGAGTTGGCACCATTACACTCCAGCCTGGGCAACAAGAGTAAAATTCCATCTATATCTATATCTATATCTATATCTACATCTATATATATATATACGTGTGTGTGTGTGTGTGTGTGTGTGTGTGTTCCTGCCCTTAAGCCCTTGTTCCCACCAGGGGCTTAAAGATTCTGATTCCTGTAAACTCAGGTGGGAATCCAGGAATACCCATTTTTTCACAAGAGACCCAATAATCTCACATGAGGTACTCCTTATTAAGTACTGGTTTAAGGATTAGAATCCTAGGGGAGAATGACTGGAGGGATCTTTACATATAATCTAGTATAGTCTTAACCTCCAATATTAATTTCACAGGTTGAGACCCAGGAGTGAAAGCAAATGGTGTCGGCACTAGAATGCAAGTCTGTTAAATTTGTCCAAAACCCTTTCCACTGCACTCGTATGGTCTTCATATTCAAACCTGAAACAGAACGTAGTTGTACTCTCCCCAACAGTCTTAACTCAATATTAAATTTTTAGAAAAAGAAAGAGGATACAAGAATAATGTGAGACCTCTTAGCTAGTATAATGCTATCCTGATGTGGTCTCTGATCAGTTCTTTTGCTTGTAGGACAGAGAACATCTGTAATGATAACCTGGCTGCAGCTTATTGAGAATATAATATGTGCTAGGCACTGTACTCATAGATGTATTCTTCCTTTTAAAGTTCAATCATCCCTAGAAAAAAGGCACTAGCACTGCCTCTGGATGTGAAAAGTGAAGTGAAGTAATTTGCCCCAAATCACTAAGCCAGGATGCAACTGTGATTTCAATCCCAACAGGCACTGGTAGCATGCCTTTCTCCCTCTCCTTCTTTCTCTTTCTTCTTTCTCTCCATCTCCTCCTCCTTCTCCTCACCAAGGACTAGACCCTTGACCTCAGCTGGCAAACCTGTAAATATGGACCATTTGTCCTAAGACAGGAGTGGCTGGCAGTGTACACCATCACCATCTAGTACTTTAGAACGGGGTCAAAAGCTTTGTCTTTGCCAACAGAGCACATATTCTAAAATTAAGTCTTGGAAAGTTCAGCTGCCTGGGACATGTTAGAGATCATTGAGCTTGAATCTCTGGAAGTAAAAGGCAAAGTCTAGGATATACTTAATGATGAAGATGGTAGTGATGATGATGATGATGATGATGATAAAAAATAACACCCATTGAGAGCCCATTATGCACTGGATGTTTCTCAGGGTTCTGTATCCATGATCTCTTTTACTCTCCACAACAGTCCTAAGATGTAAGGGCCATTATTGATCCCACTGCTTTTATAAATAAACTGAGTCAGAGATAGGTTAAGGAAATGGCCACAGTTCCAAGTAAGTAGTGGAGGTGGGAATCAAATCTAGGCAACTGAGCCTCCTAAACCTGTGTGTAATAGAATGACAGCTAAATAATAGAACTGAGTTACTTGCCCAATCAGGATGGGTAAATCCCCAATTTAGAGTCTTTGGAAGTATCCAGAAAGAACATGTCTCATGCTTCTTTTGCATTTCTCCAAGTCCTTGAGGACAATATGGATATGGATAATAACAACAGTTGATTACTAACATGTTCTGAGAAGGCACTCTATGTGCTGGATACCTTTAGCCCCTTTGAAAGCATTATGCCATTTAACCCTACAGTCATCCCATGAGTTGGTTATTGTCATTAACTCTACTTGCAGATAAAGAGGTTACATAAGTTGCCTAATGTTATTGCCCAAGTTGATACCAAAGCCCTTGCTCAAACACACTTACTAAATCATTCAAGAGAGGTACTTTATCTCTTCCAGTCTAAAAGTGCTGGAAGACTCCATGAATCTTTGTAAGACACTCTAAGAGCTTGATTATCTCCTTACAGAAACAAAGTATCTTAATATGGCCCTCAGTGGCTGAGAATGCTTCTGTAATGTTGTATCTGGAGTTGTCATGAACGTTTTTCTGTGACACCAGAATGCAATGACATGAACCTGAGAGTGATCCATAGATGAGAGGCTAAATGGGGTCAGACCGGGGCTCAGCTTTGCCTGAAGAGAAGGGAACTTTGTATTGTTTGTGTGTTCCCAGAGAGTTCCTGATGTGGAGTCCCTTGGACATAACCACATGACTCCCTTTCAGAGACTAGGTTATAATTCCTGAACAAAAAATTACCAAAAAGTAAAATTTAAAAGCCATCTAGCCACATATCCTGCAAATATAATTTTAATAGATTTCTTTCCATTAAGATTTTATTCTTTTCCTTTCTGTCTCTTCCTGACAATGCAGCTCTCCTGTCTGATTTCCTGTCTGTGGTTTTGAGTTGGGTTAGAGTGTGTGGGTTGGGCATGTAGCCCACAGCAAGCTCCCTCCCAGTGCCATCTGCACACCTCATTTGACACTGAATCATGCATTCTTCTGTCTTAATGTGTCTCTCATATTGCAGCTTGTATTGTTATTGAAACTTTTGTGCATTTAAGTCCTGTCTCTTCAATTAGCTCATAAGTTCCTTGAGGTCAGGGACTATGATGTATACTTCTTTGCAGCCTCCATATGCTGTTAAGGAAATCGCCAGTGATACATGTTGAAGGAAGTCTTTGGCATGCTGCTGAGTTCTGCCCCATGCCTTTCATATTGTGGTGCCTTCAGATCTTTGTAAACTTGAAGCGATCTCTTTGTTCAAAGCAAAGTGATAGGAGCGAGGAAGGCACAGTAAGGAATGATGAGTAAGGACCCAGATGCTTTGGTTGGTAACCCAGCTTCATCACTCATTAACTGTCTAACTGCAGCAAAGTTTTAAACCTCTTCCTAGCTTAGTTCTTCTTGCCTACATTCTAAAGTTGACTGAAGAATTGAGTAAATTAACACATGTAAATTGCTTAGAAGAGGCCCTGGTAAATACTCAATAAATGATGGATATTGTTCCTCTTATGACTATGATCAATGCCCTTCAGCCAAAGACCACCAGGAAAATACTGTTGTGGAACAAGTTGGGTTTATTACTAATTTCAGTAAAAGAGAATGCACACCATGAGGAATTATAAGCTATCTCAGTAAGAGAGCATTAGAAAGGACTTGTTGTAGGGCACAAGCTTGTGTTAGGTGATTTGGGAGAGAGTTTAAGGAAGCAGTTTTCCTCAGAAGTGGTGCTGTCAGGAAGTAGGAATAATCCTATGATTCAGTATCTAAAGAAATCTTATTTAGAGGGAGAGACTAGATGGAGGTTGAGTATCTAAATCAGTCTTATATAGAAGAAGGGAATGCCAGAACAGTTCTAAGGCTGTAATTGATTAAGAAGTAGCAATCATTCACATTAGCCAGGAAGGAGGGGAGATTGAGCATTTTTGCAGTTTGGAAAATGCTAAAGTTTTTCTGTGTTCAGACAATATTATGGAATGGTCTTGTTTTTGTCTCACTCCATTGTGGTCACAGAGTGACCATGTCTGAGGTTGATGCTCTTTGAAATTGCTTACATTCCAAAAGGGAACATCAAGGCCTAGCTGACAGTACTAAATCAGCTCCTGGATGTCTTGCTCAGCTTTTCTCTTTCTTGGTATGAATAATATAATAGTAATAGCCACCATATTGGACACTTTTTACTTTCCAGACATTGTGCTGAACAGTTGACCTGCATTAGCTAATACCATTCTCACAACCACCCAGTAAAGTAGGTACCATCATTAACAATCTACAAATGAGGAGACAGGCTGATATGGTTTGGATCTGTGTACCCACCTAAATCTCATGTTGAATTGTAATCCCAGTGTTGGAGGGGGTCTGGTGGGAGGTGATTGGATCATGGGGGTGAATCTTTCATGAATGGTTTAGAACCATCCCTTTGGTGCTGTTCTCATAATAGAGTTCTCATAAGATCTGGCTGTTTAAACATGTCTAGCACCTCCCCCTTCTCTTTGTCCCCACTGCTCTTGCCTTGTAAGAGGGCCTACTTCCCCTTTGCCTTCTGCCATGATAGTAAGTCCCCTGAGACATCCTCAGAGGCTGAGCAGCTATCAGTATTATGTTTTCTGCACAGCTTGCAGAACCCGTGAGAATTATACCTCTTTTCTTTATAAATTACCCAGCCTCAGGTATTTCTTTATAGCAATGTGAGAATGGACTAATACATAGGCCCAGAGAAATTGAACAAATTTGGCTGAAATTATAGACCTGGGAATAGGTGAAGTTTTATGAAAATCCAAGACTGTCCACCTCCACATAGTCTCTGATGTTCAACCTTATGAGAGCAAAAGCTTATTGAGGACTTACATTGCGCCTGGTGCTTTGCAAGTATTTTCTCATTTATTCATGATCCTTTGCTATAAAGAAACTTGTAATCTAGTATGAGATACAAGACTAATGTCAACATCTGCAATATATGGCAGCTTATGATCCAATTATGTTATAAATATGTAGAGGAAGAAGTGATATATTTATTCGCTCAAAAAATATTTGTTGAATTTCTCCAACGTGAGGCATCATGTTAAATGCGAGATCTACAGTTGTATCAGTGAGATATATTGAGTTCATGACCTCTTGAAAATTATGTTTTTTGTGGGAAAGAGAAACATTAGACAATTAAACACATAAATACGCAATTACACATTCAGAAAAAGCGTGTGAAGATAGAGAACACATCTTAATAGTAGACAGTAACAGTACTAGAGTAGGGCAGATGTATAGCTCTACTGGGTGACAGGGAAGGACCTCTGGAGAAGTAACATTTCAGTTGAGACCTAACAGTTGTCAAGGAGGGAGCTTCCAGAAAAGCCAAGGCTTTTTTTTTTTTTTTCTTTCCATGTGCTTGGTAGATCTTCCTCCATCCCTTTATTTTGAGCCTGTGTGTGTCTCTGCACATGAGATGTGTCTCCTGAATACAGCAAACTGATGGGTCTTGACTCTTTATCCAATTTGCCAGTCTGTGTCTTTTAATTGGGGCATTTAGCCCATTTACATTTGAGGTTAATATTGTTATGTGTGAATTTGATCCTGTCATTATGATGTCAGCTGGTTATTTTGCCCATTAATTGATGTAGTTTCTTCCTAGCATTGATGGTCTTTACAATTTGGCATGTTTTTGCAGTGGTTGGTACTGGTTGTTCCTTTCCACATTTAGTGCTTCCTTTAGGAGCTCTTGTAAGGCAGGCCTGGTGGTGACAAAATCTCTCAGCATTTGCTTATCTGTAAAGGATTTTATTTCTCCTTCACTTATGAAACTTAGTTTGGCTGGATATGAAATTCTGGGTTTAAAATTCTTTTCTTTAAGAATGTTGAATATTGGCCCCCATTCTCTTCTGGCTTGTAGAGTTTCTGCTGAGAGATCCACTGTTTGTCTGATGTGCTTCTCTTTGTGGGTAACCTGACCTTTCTCTCTGGCTGCCCTTAACATTTTTTCCTTCATTTCAACCTTGACGAATCTGACAATTTTGTGTCTTGGAGTTGCTCTTCTCGAGGAGTATCTTTGTGGTGTTCTCTGTATTTCCTGAATTTGAATGTTGGCCTGCCTTGCTATGTTGGGGTAATATCTTCAAGAGTGTTTTCCAACTTGGTTCCATTCTACCCATCACTTTCAGGTACACCAATCAGACATAGATTTGGTCTTTTCACATAGTCCCATATTTCTTGGAGGCTTTGTTCATTTCTTTTTACTTTTTTCTCTGATCTTGTTTTCTTGCTTTATTTCATTAAGTTCATCTTCAATCACTGATACCCTTTCTTCCACTTAATCGAATCAGCTATTGAAGCTTGTGCATGCGTCACAAAGTTCTAGTGCCATGGTTTTCAGCTCCATCAGATTAGGTCATTTAAGGTCTTCTCTACACTGTTTATTCTAGTTAGCCATTCATCTAATCTTTTTTCAAGGTTTTTAGCTTTCTTCAATGGGTTCAAACATCCACCTTTGGAGGACAAGGGGTGCTCTGATTTTTAGAATTTTCAGCTTTTCTGCTCTGGTTTCTCCCCATCTTTGTGGTTTTATCTATCTTTGGTCTTTGACGTTGGTGACCTACAGTTGGGATTTTGGTGTAGATGATCTTTTTGTTGATGTTGATGTTGATGCTATTGCTTTCTGTTTGTTAGTTTTCCTTCTAACAGTCAGGTCCCTCAGCTGCAGGTCTGTTGGAGTTTGCTGGAGTTCCACTCCAGACCCTGTTTGCCTGGGTATCGCCAACAGATGCTGCAGAACAGCAAATATTGCTGCCTGATCCTTCCTCTGGAAGCTTCGTCCCAGAGGGGCACCCGCCTATATGAGGTGTCTGTCAGACCCTACTGGGAGGTGTCTCCCAGTCAGGCTACACAGGGGTCAGGGACCCACTCGAGGAGGTAGTCTGTCCATTCTTGGAGCTCAGATGCCATGCTGGGAGAACTGCTGCTCTCTTCAGAGCTGTCAGGCAGGGACGTTTAAGTCTGCAGAAATTGTCTGCTGCGTTTTGTTCGGCTATGCCCTGCCCACAGAGGTGCAGTCTAGATGCAGTAGGCCTTGTTGAGCTGTAGTGGGCTCTGTACAGTTAGAGCTCCTGGGCTGCTTTGTTTACCTACTCAAGCCTCAGCAATGGCGGATGCCGCTCCTCCAACCAGGCTGTGGTCTCACAGACCAATCTCAGACTGCTGCGCTAGCAGTGAGCAAGGCTCTGTGGGCATGGGAGCTGCTGAGTCAAGCATGGAAGAGAATCGCCTTATCTGCTGGTTGCTAAGACCTTGGGAATAGCACAGTATTTGAGCAGGAGTATCTACTTTTTCTAGGTAATCTGTCATGGCTTCCCTTGGCTAGGAAATGGAAATCCCCCAACCCCTTGCACTTCCTGGGTAAGGTGATGCCCTGCCCTGCTTCAGCTCGCCCTCCATGGGCTGCACCTACTGTCCAACCAGTGCCAGTGAGATGAACCAGGTACCTCAGTTGGAAATGCAGAAATCACCTGTCTTCTGCATTGATCTGGCTGGCAGCTGCAGACCAGAGCTATTCCTATTTGGCCATCTTGGAACATCTGCCTGTTAGAATTATTTTTAATTGTAAGTACCAAACCCATTTAATCTAGCTGAAGGGAAAAATCAGGGGCATTTAAATAATTAAGAGTAGAAGGCACCTCTCATTTTCTTATCCATAGCATCTTTCTACCTTGCATATGGTGACCATATATCAATGTCCTTTGGGAAATCAACCCTTCCCATCTTAATCCATGGGCTTCAGCAGAGCTAACTTTCCCCGAACATGAGTCTGGTCATGTGATTCAGGTCTGTCAGCCAGTATCATCTTCTCCTAAGCCCCAGGTATTGGCTCAGGATGGTCAGTTTGAGCCATTGAGAAGTACTAAGATTTTTACTGGCAGTCATGAAAATATGGTCTCACTTTTCTATTGAGAATAAACCCAACAGGGTATAGTGCAGGGAGTTTCTGGCAGCTATCTCCTGTATGCGAGGGGTGAGCCTGCCAGAGAACCAAGAGAAAACTCTGCTAGAGAACTAGAGCTCAACAGTGGAGAAAGAGAAACAGTTCTGTTGCTTGAGCCCTGGATCAAGCACTACCTGATCAAGCAGTACCTAAGCAATCAAATTGTTCACTGATATATGAAACAGTAAACTTTCTTTTGCTTAAACCAATTTGGATTGTCTTTTCTGTCCTTGCAACTAAAGGATACAAGGGAGTGGAGGGGATCTTATGAAACCTAAGAATGGAAGTCCTGATGGGCATCAGAAAGGGTCTGAAAGCAGAAAATAGAGACCCATACAGAACTCCATGCAGGCTTCTTTCTCTTTCCATCTCTGTTTCTGCCTGGGTGCCTCTTCTTCCTTCTCTCCCTGCAGACTGACTGCCTCTCTTCCACAGTCACCTTCCCAAGACTCAGCTGCCAACAGACCCTAAACTCTCATTATTCCCCAGTCATTGGAAGAAATTAAGCAGTCTTTCTAGATCCCAATTCCAAATCACCTGGACGGAAGACCTGAATGGCTCGAGTTGGGTTGGGTAGTTTTAAGAATAGACTCTTTTATCTGAGCTCTTTGGCTGTGAATGGTTCCACTCCAAAACAAGTTTATTATCCTCACCCTAACACCACCTTTCGTTTGTCAGGTGTTTAGGGACAGAGGCATGATAGGCATGGTCAGAATGTTCTGTTGACATACGGACATTCATGTCCATCAGTGAAATGTTTCTTAACTTTGAGAAGAGCTGTCAGTGGCCATCCCTGCACAAGCTAGGACTGGAGAGCTGACAAGATCAATTCTCAATTTCCCCAAGACTGAGGTGTTTCCTGCAACAAGGAACTTTAGTGCTAAAACTGGGACAGTCCTTGGCAAACCTAAATAGTTGCCCTAGATTTGCTGGTTACAAGTCACATCATTATACATAGGCTGGGGCAGAGTTTTAGCTTCATAAGACTCCAACTAAAATTGTGATGTCAGGAGCCATGCAGAGAGATCCAACCACCTTCTCCTTGTTCATGCCTCTGATCAGTGGCTCCTGTGTCCTGTATTTTTGGACATACCATAGTAATTGCTTATTAGCATTTCTCTGTGAGGAATGAATATTGATAGGCTTATGGATTCATAGAGAAAGACCACTTCCTGATTTAGGTCAGAGATGTAAAACTCAGTGAGGTGGCTGCACAGAGTAGGGGCAGAGGTGATATATTATGGTATGCCTTTTCCCTGAGCCCTCGGTCCACTGCAGGAAACCTGACTGTCACTGACACTCTCAGGAAATGCAGGGATCTGCTAGAAGAGAGAATATCCAGTTCTGCTTCCCTTTCTGTCCCCTTCTCACTGCCTTTTAACCACGAGGCTTGTATCAGCATCACAGAAGATTTCAAGCTAACATTCTTGTGTTTCAATTCAGGGATTGGTTCCCAACCCTAGCTGCATATTAAAATCACTCGAGGAGCCTTAAAAATACACCAATGCCTCCTTCCTCCCCCAGACTAATTGGATCAGAACCTCTGGAGTAGGAACTCAGGCTTTCACATTTTAGAAAGTTTCCCAAGTGATTTTAATGCACATCCAGGCTCTGGAACAAGGAACTGTTTAGAGAAGATGATCTCTCTTGGTTGGTGAGCCAAACTCCTCAGCAAGGCTGCATTCTCATCTTAGGGTTGGGTGGAGAAAGCATAGCTAGTGTCCAGGTGTCCTGGGACAGCATTTCATCCTCCTGTCCCAAGGTCCCTGAAAGCCTGTCTCCCTGAGCTGACACTTGTGCTTCACGTGTCACCTCTCTCCATGGCACATGATGCTAAGTTGCCTGTATTCACTTCTCTTTATCTTGCCCACTTAAGGAGAAGTAGGAAAAAAAGTTAGGGCTGTGTTGTGTGAAACTATTGCATTGCAGGTGGGCAGGAGTCCAACCTCTTAACCATGAAAATGTTCCAACTTCCCAGCATGGCACAGGTGTCCATTGTGTTCTGATTAGCCATGGCCAGAGGGGTAGGAGTCATTAAGGGTTGCCGGCCCGGGCCCCAGCCTCACCCTGTGTGTCAGAGTGAAGTTTCTAGTGAAGGGGACCATTACGAACCCGATAAACATTCCAAAAGGTGTCAAATATAGTCATTTTTTTCCAAAAAGAAACGCCATAGAGACAAAAGGGGCATTAGTAGGATCTCATCCCCTGTACTTGCCATCAAACTCAAGTTCTTCCAAACTCTCCCTCCACAATTTGATATTTGGTATGAAGGGAACTGTGTGTGTGGGAAAGGAGGTATATGGCAAATATGGGAAAATGCAGCAAAAGAAGTTTGTGTGAGGAGCTGGGAGGGCCTTGGGGAAGTGTTGGAACCGCTTGCAAGCAAAATGTTTGGAGTTCACATTGCCAAAAGAACAAGGGGGAAGAAACTCCATCCCCTTATCCCAACCAATGCCATAAACTTCAGGGGTGTAGGGATCTGACTTTGTTTGAATAGCTGGAATAAGGAGTTGTCTACTTGATCTGTCTTGGTGTGCCCCTCCCAAAAGCAATTAAACTCTTAGCTTCAGAGAATGACCTGCAGAGGGACTTTATGCTGTGTCCTCCAGGCGTTCACCTTACCAGTGGGGAAACAGGCCCAGGGAAGGGGAGGGATTTGCTATAAATGTCTCAGCTAGTTAGGTGTGGGACAAGGACTAGCTCCAATGTCTCCTGACTCTGTAGCCTAGCAAATTTTCTAATTATAGATAGGACTTACCAAAAAGACTTCCAGGAAATTCTTGCATCCTTACCTGCTGCCAAGTGAACCCTGAGTCCCTTCTCCCAAGAAAGATGTTTCCTCCCCAGCTGCTACCCACTCCCAACAGAATCAACTCTAATTCAACTCTATTAATGACTATAAGATGATCATTGAATCTATGGACAGATTTCAGTTTTGAAGACAATCTCACACACATAATAAAAAATGCCAAGGACTTTCCCCAGTTCTGCCATTCTGCAGTGTGGTTATTTAGTATATACTCATATGTCATTGTGGTTTTTTCTTCGTATGTTTAAATTCTCTTTTTCCCCAACAGTAAACCACATTCTTTCAGACCAGTGAGACATATCCACATGGACTAGTGAATATGACAAATTCAGTCACGTTTTCAAAGAAAAGCATTTTCATTATTTGAAAGTAACTCCATAAACCCAATTAGACTACATTTCTTATGAGAAGTCCTGAAAAGATCTGCTATAAGGAACATACGTTCAGCAAATGTTTTCGAGTGCCTGCTATACACTGCTGTGATGATTGTTGGAATAACAAAGATGAAAACAGTTACTCCCTTCCTGAAGAAATTTACGGTGGAGTGGGGGTATAATAATTAGCTAGTCAAGGTGATAGTGTTTGTCAGACACCAGAGTCTCTAAGACAATTGATGAAATGAATCTTTTTCATGCAGATTAAATATCTTACAATCTTCTGCCTCAGAACTTTCTTTATGCTTCTAACATTCTCAACAAACCTTTTCATGGTGGAAAGTAAAAGGGCAAGATCAGCCCAGCTCCAGTTCAAGGGATTGCAAATTCTGACTCAGTAAAGCAAGACTTGATGAGGTATTCCTTGCACACAGCAACCCCCCACTGAGCACATAACCTTTCCTGTACCAAATAATGAATCCACATGTATGTGCTGGTCTGATGAAGGCAGCATATCTTATTGTCCTAACCTCCACAAAAGACACAAGGGTGTGTCTTCCATTGGCCCCATCTCTAAATCACCTCTAACCCAGAAGTCCCAGCCTGTCCCTGGGCAGAGGTCGGGGGGAAGGGGCTCCTGTTATCTGGCTTTGCTGATATGCCAAGCTAATGGCATGAAGCTCTCTTGGCCTTCCAGAATGGAAGAAACAGAACACCAATTTAAATCATGAAAAAAGTCAGTGAATCTATCATCATTAATCTTGCTGTCAGTTTTAATTTTGGGGACATTACCTCACTCAACACCAGTTGAAAAGAGCTGCCAAAACCGATGATGTCATCATCACTAGCCGCGTCTGACCCTGCCTGCTGATTCTCAGAGCTTGGAGCAAGTTAATAAATCCCCTGGCAGTTGGACACACAGTGGAGTTTTATTACAATGAAGGTATAACCCATGATGTTGTTTCAATTAAATGGCCTGAGAAAATACTTTCTTGTGTTTAACAAAACTGTAAAACATAATTATCCTCATGCAATTGGGTCTGTTCATTGTGCTGACGTGATGATTATATATCCTCTTCCCTACCTCTCTCTCACACAAACACAGACGTGCACACACACACACACACACACACACACACATACACATCTCAGAGAGGAGAGGAAGGAATTTCAAACATGGATATAAAGACAGCTGAAGATTCTGCATATATATCTTTTGTAGGTCACCACCTCATTGGTTGCTGCATATCTGCATAACCACACTGAAGCATCCAGGCACTTTCTGTGTAAAAGGCAGTTGAGGGAAGTTGGGGCTTGGCATCTGAGCAGAACCTTGACTCTCTTCAAAAGGGGGGTGACACACTGGAGAAACCCTGGAGACCAGCAGCTAGCTCGCACGAAACTCGGACCGCATTGCTCTTCAAATATTTATGAATAATTTCCTTCAACGTGTTTGCTAACTGTTAGGGATATTAGTTTTTGCTGGTCTTCTTACTCATGGCCCATCTGAAGTCCCCTGGCCTGACCCTCCTGTGAAGTCATCCTGCTGAATGGGCGCCACCGGGTCGGGGCATTGCCATAGTGTCAGCCCACGGGGCCATAAACACAGGCTTTGCTGGATCCCTGCCCTTTCAACTGGGGGAGGCTGGGTGGTAAGGTGAGAAGGCGCCTTCCTTCCAGCCCGTTTTCTCCAAAGCAGCAAGTTTCGAGAACATCACACTTGGTATATGGCATAGAAGAGGAATGTCCTCAAACACAACTTTGGGGTGATTGTCTCCTATCCTAAGTGCCATGTGTATGGTATTATGCTTATGTGACTGCATGAATGTATACATGGACACACACACACACACACAAACACACATACATTTTTAAATTTTCAAGCAAAATGAGTATTAGTAAGTATCAGAAACCTGGCCCAAGTCCCCACGAGTCCCCTCCCTCTGACTTATTCCAAGTGATTCCTCCTAAACTCTTTTCCCCCCATCCCAGTGAGCTTTCCTAAATGGCCTTCATCTGTCATGCCAAATGGTACACTTGGCTTCGCACAGAGCACAAATAAGGGTGCACGAAGCCCCTCAAGCTCATTTTTCATGCCCATCTCAAAGAGGAGCTGATCCTAGATCTCCAAGGGTAAGTGGACAGTACACAAATTCACTGTCCCTTTAGCCCTCCCAGGTGGAGGCCCTTTGCGATTCTTCATGATTTCTTTAATGGTCTAATATAAAGTATATCCATGCACAAGATACATTGCCTGATGTAAGAATCCGTAACTGCGTCCTGTTAACTGTTCCTGCTGTTTATGCAGTATTATCTTGACATACTTGTCAAACCTCAATAAATATGCTTTTAATAATCATATAGTATTTAACATATAATAACTGTCTTATTAGCTCTAAATTAAATCCTTGCTCGTGACACTTAATTTAAAGTGTGACCAGTGTTTCTCTGGCTAAGAAAGGATTTGAAACACCCATGGTGAGGACACTTCTTTTGGAGAGAAAAGAATGTATAAAAATCATGTGCTTTCAAAGCAAAGAACAATAGATACTGAGGCTTAGGAGGGTGGAACGTGGGAGCAGGTTAAGGACTGAAAAACTACCTACTGGGTATTTGCTTATTACCTAGTGACAAAATAACCAGTAACCAAGCTTGTCCAACCTGCAGCCTGCAGGCTGCATGTCGCCCAGGACAGATTTGAATGTGGCCCAACACAAATTCATCAGCTGTCTTAAAACATTGTGAGGTTTTCTTCAAGATTTTTTTTTTTTTTTTTTGCTCATCAGTTTTCATTAGTGTTAGTGTATTTTATGTGTGGCCCAAGACAATTCTTCCTCTTCCAATGTGGCCCAGGGAAGCCAAAAGATTGGAAACTCCTGCCACCAAACCCCTGTAACATGCAACTTACCTATATAACAAACCTGGACATGCACCCCTGAAACAAAAATAAAAAAAATATATATATATAAAATCAAAATCATGTGTTTTCATGATGTGATTAAATTCATTGTTTTAAATTCATTACATGGGTGGTCTGAGTGAAAATAACTCGCAGTGGAGTTGCAGCAATGTAGGAAATTGACTAAAGGGTCATATTCAGAGCCCAAGTATTGCAAGCATGATGCACATGGATCTTTAAGGTATGCCAAGACAAGGGCTGGGCTTATTTTATTTTTGTTCTTCATACCCCTTTTCAGTGCCCAGCATGAATGTGACAGACAGTGCTGATTCTGGATAAAATAGTAAAGAACAAAATTCAGGTTGCAAAGCACTCACTTTCTTTGTAGGTAACCCCTGCCCTTTTTATTGTTGTTTTTTTCACTTCATTCATTTTTGCCCCTTGGTTACTCAGTTTCCCACCTAGGTGCCTGAAGAAGGCTTGTAGTACATGCTGTTATGCTTCAGCACTTTTTTTCTTAATACTTTGATAATCCCCAGTGTGTAGGGGAAATGGACTGAAAGAGGCTTGCAGAGACCTGGCTGGGAAGACAGGTGCTGCGGTTGGGTTCTGGATGATGAAAATTGCTCAGGCAGGGAAATTGCCCCAAAGAGCTTTGGAGCAGCAAGAGGTGGAGGGTGGGTGTGAGTCTCCGCCCGGGAAGCACTTACTCTATGGGGCTGGATGAAGTATGAGGAAGGGAAAGTCCAAGTGAGAGGGAGAACAAGCAAGCAAGAGAGATGGAGAGGGTGAGGCCAACTGCTGGAGGAGTTAAGGGAGGCTAAGCTGATACCAGAAAGGACTCCAGGAAGCAGGTGGCACTTGACCTGACCTCATGAGTCTTAGGATGGGTAGCATTAAGCTCTGATAAATATTAAGTAGAGCTCAGTTTCTTCCAGGGCTCTGTAGTCGCCCAACAGCAGCTCTAGCCTCACTCAGGAACTTGTTAGAAAAACAAGTTCTAGATCTATGGAACCAGAGATCCTGGGATGCAATTCAGCATTCTGTGTTTTAGAAGTCCTTCAAGTGATTTAGATGCATGCATTGAAAAGGAGGGAGCAGAGAGATTGGGACAGGAGTATTTCCGTGGACCCAGGCAAAAGATAATGGAAGCCTGATACTAGGGTGGAAATAGAACAGAGGAAATAGCTGGCAGGGACATTTCAGATATAGCACCTATAAGGAAGAAGGAGAAGTCAGGAAAAAAAAGGCATGGATTTTTTCATTTTTTGTAATGTTTTTGTGCCATCAACATAAATAGATGCCTAAATAATAAATAGTTTTGAAGAAGGTTGTTTGGTTTTCTTTCCTCACTAGTTTTTGGCAGGGGGAAGATAGTGTTTCTACCTGTGGGCCTGCTGAGTCTGAGCTGCTTAGCAAGGTAGAAGTGTCCAGCAAACAGCAGCAAAAGTGGGCTGTGGCACGGATGAGGGTCAGGCTTGGTGTTGTGGATTTATGAGTCATGCCCATCCAAGGCCTGGTGGATGAGGTCACCCGAGGAGGGAGAATGTGGTTTCTGAGACTAATAGCTTCCCTATGTATATTGATATCTATCTGAGTAATAATATTCATTTCTAGTGTAATAAAGACCCACTCAGCAGATGGTATCACATCATAAATAAGTCAAAGCAAACCCAAGACATGATCCTTGCCCTCTGAGAGGCTATAATTCATCTAGGCCCTCTTGGTTTGATCTGACCCATATTTTCTTTTTTATTGAGCACCATCGATTAGCTATGCACTATTCTAATTGCTGAGAATAAAGCAGTGAACAAAATAATCACCCCTGCCAGCATGGAGCTTATTCTCTAGCAGAGGGATGCGGACAATAAACAAAACAAACACAAACACAAAGCAAATGAAATATTTATGATGTCAGATGGTGGTAAGTGCTATAGAAAGAAATTAAGCAAGGAAGAAAAGAGGAATGCCAGATGGGAAAATTGCAACTTTAAATCAGGGGAGCTTTCTTGAGAAACTGGCAATTGAGGCCCCTGGTAATCCCTGGTTTATTGGGATGACTGATATGACTAGGGATGAAAATATAATGAGGGTAGTTCTGATCATCTCAAAGCAGAGCATGATGCAAGGCTGTGCAGGGGGTGGTGGGAGGCAGGGAGTGGAGGTCTTACCAGGAGCACTTGGAGAACATCCCACTCCCTGGGGTCTTCTTTTTACGTCTGCTTTTGGAGGCATTTGATCTCTGTCTTCTTCATCTTACTACACTTCCATTTGTTAAATTTCTTCCTTTCCAAAGCTCTTTCTCATCTTATTTTTCATTTGAAAGTCACAGAACTTCTGGAAAAGTCTTAGGACTCAGGACAGGTGAGAGGCAATGGTTCCATCTTGTAGGTGTCTGCTCTTAAGTGACTATGGGACACTGGTTCTGTGGCATGTTAGTTGTTACCTGAAGATAAAATTCTGTTTTCAAATATGTTTGAGAAGTACTGAGCTAAACACGTTGAATGGATTACTGACTGTAAGACTTTACAAAATCTTTAGTGTACTACTGAGCATTGCAAATGCCCAAAGAAGGAAACAGTATGCATGGTTTCCCAAACTTATTTGCCCATGGATATCCTTTGTTATGGAAAATCTCTCAAGGGATTATTGTTCCTAGGTACACACTTTGGGAAACAGCCTGCTGCATTATATGACAATGGGCAAATCATTTAGCACTTCTGAATATTTTTCTTCTCATCCATAAAATGAGAGAGTTGGCATGCTGCCCAAAGAATGTTAATACTGCCACAGGGCTCTGTCCTTGGCCTTGAACTTGCTCAGAATTTTATCAGTGACCTCGATGAAGAGAAAAGAGATAATTATCACATCTGGAGATGGCACAAGGTTGGCAGGGGTGGCTGATAGGTCAGATGACAGAATCAAGACTTAAACTTATCTTGACATGTTAGGATGATAGGCCAAACTATCTGCAGAAAATCTAATAAGGATGAATATATGGTTCTGCTTTTAGTTTCAGAAAATTGATTTTCAAAGTATAAGATGTGGGAGAGCAGCCTTGACAGCAGTTTACGTAAAAAAATAAAAAAGACCTGAAGATTTTGATTTACCACAAGCCCAAGATGAGCCATCAGGGGATGTGGCTGCCCTAAAACTGAACCCAGTGAGGTTTTATTAACAGAGATGATTCTATTCCGAGGGAGCTGTGGGTTCCCCAGGGGCTGGGTCTTCTGATTACTTGCCACCTGCTGTGTTAATATCCAGCATTTTTTGAGTGCGTATTACATGCTTATCACTGTATCGTGCATGTTATATGTATCCTCTGATTTAGTCCCCACACTAGACATATGAGGAGTTATTACTATAATAATATCTATTGTACAGATGAGGACACCGAGGCTCAGAGATTGGTGTGGAGCCTGGATTTGAAAGCTGTGGATTGTGTCTAAAGCCTGGATTATTTTGACTTCCACCAGGATGGCAAGAGATCTGGGAATCATAAGACTTGAAGAGTTGAGGGAATGGCTGATGTGGTGTTTCAAAGGAAAAAAGGGCTGAAAATGAGCATTATCTTCTAACATACAAAAGCCTTTCTGTTGAAGAGGAATCGACTCTTGCTGTGCCCCTTTATAGGATGGAAGTAGAAATGGGTGTTAGAAGTCACAGGGAGACTTTTAATTTAATATAAAGAAAGACTTTCTAAAGACTAGACTGATCCAAAATGGATTGGAAAACCTCATTAAGTAGCCTTCTGTTTCTTTCTCTTTCTCTCTCGAAATATTTAGGTAGAGGTTAAACAATTATGGATGTTAGTTCTTGGTAAAATGTCGAACTACATTAATTGAGCTACTAATCAATTACTTTAGTAACTTTGTGATCTGTTTGTCTATAATGCTCAAAAAACATTGGGATACACAAAATAATGTGACACAATCCTTGCTTTCAAACAACTTCTTATCAAGTCAGGAAGACAGATATGAAACAAATGACAAGTGATCCTGGACTTGACAATGAATTAATTTGTGAGCTCTGCCTTCATGCCTTCTTTTTACCCTAAGTATCATATACCCGTCAGGGTCAATCAAAGCTTGTGTTTTGGGTGGTCCAATGGCTACAGAAGACATACCCTTTTGACAGTCAGGGATCACCTGCAATTCAACAGTGGTCAGGGATCACCTGTAATTCAGCAGACTCTGGTACAAATGGGAGAGCAAGAGAACATTGAAGATGAGGAGAAAGAGAAGGAAATGGAAGCAGAAGCATTAGCCAAAGAAGTCTAAGTGTGGGACCATGACACCAAGAAGCTGTTTATCCCTGATGCTTTCAAAGGCATTAATGCACCCTGAAACTTAGGGAATTTCCGAGACTGATGACCCTAGTGGGAATACCATGCCGGTTATGACAGCAAAGAAGAGCACCTATACTTCCTCCAGAGAAATTCACTTGGAAAAGAAAGAATATTCAACCCAGCCTCATTGGATTCTTGTTTTAAGAAGCCTCATTCAGTCTAATCCATGATGAAACAATTCCCAGAAAGAACTTTTAGAGTATAGCATTTGCGTTCAATGTTTTACTTTTATGTTATAAATACTTGCACAATTATTTTTTCAGGTCACTTATTTCATATTAGGCTTGGAATTTGTGTAGATTGGTGGACTTACTTAGAATAGGCTTTGCTTTCTATGTCAAAGATTCCATTGGACCCAAAGATAGAGGTCCTTATATATAATGCAACGTTTACAATTGCAATGTGTATAGGATACAATGGAGTGTACCAGCAAGGGGGAGACCTATGTCCTCTGAGATGGACAGGAGGTCAGAAATGGTTCATAGTGAGGTGATGCTTGAAATACCAGTAGGACTTATTCACACAGACAAGAGAAAAAAGGACAACACTAGCAAAGGAAGTAATGGGCTCAACACCACAAAGCCTATGGTAGTACACCTTCCACCTCTCAAATTACTCCATGACCAGATCATCCTCTACCATCATTCTAGATAGCCATTACCTATCCAGTGTGATTTCAGGTGACTGTGCAAACTTGTGGCATCAAATGGACTGACTCTGAAAATGAAGAAGTCATTCTTTTAAAAATTCTCTTTTAATCTTTCTGATTGCATCAAAGAAAAAAGTCTTAGATTCATGCTACTATGCACATGAATGGCCTTTTTAACAAAGAGAGGGAATATCCTCAAATTTATTTCCCTGTTCCTCAGTTCTCTCATCTGCAAAATGTGGACAACAATAGAGACTAGTTGATAGAGTGGTGTTAATTAAATGAAGTATTATCTATAAAGCCTTCAGAATAGTATCTGGCACATATTAAAGTCTCAGTAAGTATTTCCTATTATTATTTTTGTTTTTGTTGCTATTGTGTTCCTAGGCAAGCAACATTTATCTGTTTAGAATGTAACAATATGGTTTGTTTTGAATGTAAATTCATTTTTACAGTTAATAGTTGCCCTCTAAATTTTGTAACTGATACTGGTTTCTTTTAAAATTAAGAACGTGGACAAAGCCAGGCAGAATGGGAATGAACACGTTTTGGGAAATATAGCCCCAGATGATTTGTCAGGGTTTCTGTAGCTCTAAATGTCAGAGACTGTACTGATGGAGGAGGGAGGCCCAGAGAGGACAGAAACTTTACCCAAGGTCACGGGGCTCATTAGTGGCAGAGCTAGGAGCAGATCCAAGACCTCCAGATGCACAGGCTCACGTTCTTCCCTCTGGAACTTGTTCATGGTCCAAAGCCCTGGGACTCTTCTCAGCTGAGAGAGCCCTGTCTTGGCCTTGACCTGGCAAAAGGTGCACAGCCAGGGGTGCAGCCCTACAGAAAGCTCTGTTCACTCCTTCTGACTGCACTGAACCCTGAACCAAGTCCTCAAACCAACAGTTGCCTGCTGTAATATTCCTACATTCTTCCTGAGCCCTAACACCACGTTCAACACTGGGAATTTGGGTGGGCCCAGAGTGCCTTTAGTATTACTGCTATAATTCAAAACATCCAAATTATTATTTTCTCCATGAGATGAAGCCAGGAGAGTGCTGTTAAGTGGAGAGAAAAGTGTTTGTTACACTAGGCGTTCCAACAAAATGTCCTCCTTTGCTATTAAATCATAGCTTTTCTAAATGAAATGATATTTTGCAAACTTTGGCAGTGACCAAAGTTTGGACATTGTGCAGGGTCCAAGCTTTCTCTCTCTCTCTTTCCAATTTTGTGCTTTTTCTCCATGTGGTCCAGAGAACTACTATTTGCTGGCTTTACTTTTCTTATATGTCTTTCCTTATGACCCAAGTTGTCTACTTTCCCCAAAGACCTCAGATAACTTGATTTTCTACCCACAACTTGTCATTTTAATAAAGAGTGAAACTGATAAATAGAGGCTAGAGACTACAACCCATTACCCAAATGGGTTGTTTCTCAGAATCCCCCTTTCTTTTGAGTTAAGCATGAATGGCTACATGGAAAGAGATGTGCTTGTTACCATGATGCCCCCAAACAGAAAATTAATGAAGGTCTATCGACATGGCAATTAAACTTGCAAAGGCTGAAGGTGATCAATAAAATCTATGAAAAATGGCTTCAACTATATAAAACCCTCTACCGGACTCTTGTTCAGTCCTGTTTCCTGTGTGAACTGTACTGATGGGTACCTACCCATTTCCTAATCACCTCCACTGCCACCGAGAAGCTCTTAGTGGAATTGGCATTCTCAGGTCCCATCTTCTCTTTGATTTCTTGGTCTTCACTGATGTGGCCTGAACAATTCAGGAGCGTGGCTTCCACATCCTTAGCTCCACTTTTGGAGCTCAAAGGAAAATTCAGAGCCGAGGAAACCCATTGACAGGCCTGGGGCATGCATGAGCCTACAGCTGGGCTGCTGTCCTTCTGCAAGACCCGGGGGACATGGAGTAGTACTGAGACTGCAAATCAGAAAAATCTCTCCCTGCAGCCTGGCTTACATTGAGGAAAATTCCTGCTGGTGCATCGAAAGGCAGGAGTCTGCTCCCCTGCTCACTGGCCGCAGAGTACAGCCCATGCCTCTGCTCTCAGCGTCCTTGGGCAGTGTCTCTCAGTAGGCTTGCCTGTATCTCTCTTGGGCCCCCTTTCTCCCTTTCTTGCCAGCTCTCCTTCCTTATGCAGTTATCTAGGCCTGTAACATAACTTTGAAATGTTTGGACTGAGAGTTCAGGGCACAGAAATGGTAAATGAGAGCAACCCCCTGTTTCCTGGCTTGGCCTAAGAATGGAAGCTTCTCATTATTCAAGTATCTTGGTATTCATTCATTCATTCATTCAACAAATATTTATTAAGAACAGTACAAAGCACCATTCTAGGAACTAACTGTGAACAAGACAGGCAAGAATCTTAGCCCTTATGGAACTTATATTCCTGGGATCAGGTCTGGCTTCATAATTTGTGGGGCCAGTGCAAATGAAAGTGCAGAGCCTTTTTTAAAAAATAATTAAGATTTTTCACGACAGTAACAGCAGAGCATTAAGTGAGGCATGGGGGCCTTTTAAGTGTAGGGCTCAGTGCAACTTGTTCAGGTTGCACACCCATGAAGCTGGCCCTGGTAGGGGTGACTGCAAAGTAAACACACGTGTCTCTGATGGATGAGCAGTCAGAAGGATGGGACCCAATATGTTGACTTGCTACAGGACTGATAACAGTTGGATTGTTCTTTGATGATTCAGAAATCAAGACAGAATTTTTCTGGGTCTCAGGTCATCATTAAATATAGTTTATTGTTGCATAATTAAGGTATTGGCTTTGTGAGCTCTGAGTAACAGGATGATGGGTTATGGAGAGTCAGTGTGTTTGGAATAATAAACCCAAGAAAATCATACTTTTGAAGATTAAAACGAGTAGAGTTACTTCTTATGATTGCTTCCCACAACCTCCTGAAAATCCTCTAAATACTCAAACAAATAAAACTAAGCATGCTATGTGAATACAAAAACTGTTACGACTGCAGATATAAATTATTCTGGTAGTGTAGGATAACCTGTTTTAAGGGGACCCAGTGGACTACCAGTGCAGTAAATAGGGTTAGAGGTTAATTTCTCAGACGATTCATGTAAATTCTGAATGTGATTTTGAATGCAGTGACGGCAGGTATCTGTGAACAGCTGGCTATTCCACAGGTTCCCAAATTTCAGCCCCTAAGCTTGGCCAGCCCCTTCCTTTACCCCTGTTCAAATGTCTCTTTTCCATCCAAAAGTAATGAAAACAAGGCCAAGGATCTGACAATGAATTCTGTTAACTTCATTGTTGAAAAAAAAAATACCAAGAACATGATTCTGAGTTTCAAGCCCAACTGACAGGGAGGGAAACTCTAGTGGATGTGCTGGCATACATGTACTGGACTTTTATGAAAATTAAAAACAATCCCGTGGCCTTTGGAAATGAAAGCCAATTGAGTAATAGCACTGTGTAGGAAAGATTTTGTTCTCAAGGTGAGTATTTCACAACTGGGGCTGTTCGGGGGCCCATGTGTTTCACAAGTGATGTGTATCATCATCATAAACTAGTCTGGTGTGTAGAAAGATCACTGAATGGAAACACGGGTTTTTAGTGCTATCTCTGCCATGAAGTCAAGTTCCTAGCTCTCTCAGTTTCTCATCTGTAGAGTGCGGGAGATAATAGCCCATCACTGAGAGTTATTGTGAGATTCAAATTAGCAACATAGATAAAAGTCTCTGTAAACTGCCTGTTGTTTTACAAATATTGGGTTTATTATTACTGTAATTGCCATTTTATTTATTTCTGTTTTCTAAGGTGAGCTCTTTGGGTGTTAAATGCAAAGATGGGATGAAGAGACATTGCAGGTGCAGCCCTCTGATTATTCACTTGGGGGGAAGTAGATCAAGGATATGATGTTGCCTGACAGTGATGGTTGAGGGCAGCTGAGTCCTGTCATGGAAAATGTAAAGGCCCTCCCCTTTTTCATTTCCCTCCATGAACTTCTGCCTGTAGTAATAAAGAATCCTGTGTTCATGCCTGTGTTGCTTCATTTTAGGAGCTTGACTTTTATATGAATCTTTGTCCACGTGCAGCTGCTGACTATTGTTTCTGCCTCAGCTTACCATGAAGAAAGGGAAGTGTGTGACATTAAATGATTTGCCCAGGTCACCCAGAAAGTCAGTGATAGAGTCTATGAAAGAAAGGATAAGTTGTTTTTCTTCATTCTCTACCTCAGCCACCAGAGGAAATCCCAGCAAAGTGTCCAGGATGGTTCAATAATCAGCCCTCCTTCCTTCCCATGACCAGAAGCCACAGTTATTTCCATGAGGATGTTGGTGTTTGGCTTCTTTCCTGCCCCATTTGACTGAGTTGTCTTTGCTGTAGAGCTTGCTTTTCTGTAAGGCCAACGCTGTATCAGAACCCATGAATTATAAGTGATGTTCACTGTGTGCCGAACCCTTAACACTAGGCACTGGGAGACACCGTGAGGGGACCTAACACATCTACAATATAAAAATAAGCCTATGGAACAGGATTGGGGAAACCTAGAAAGGCCTGCTCTGAGGAGCCATTTATACCTGGCTTTGAATCTCAAGGCAGTCACTTATCAGCTGTGTAGCTTTGGGGAAGTTACGCAATCTCTCTGAGCCTTGCTTCCTTCACTTTCAAAATGGGACTTAGAGCATCTACCACAAGAAGAGTATTCAGAGAATTCAAGGACCTATTTATACATGTATATCTAAATGTGGGCATACATGGAAAACGAGATGAGAAACAGAAGGAAAGAGAGAAAGGGAGGCTAGCACATGTTTATCACAGGTTAAGAGTGCAATAAACATCATCTTAATCTTTCTTTTCTCTAATTGGCCTACTATTAATCTCGAAAATCTTGACCTCAGGACACTTCTCAAGGGCTATCGTAAAACATTGTTGTTTTTTCTGAATTCAGCACTAAGTCGTGTTCAGAGAGAACTGTTTGTTAGTTCTTAGAGGGGAGAGTTAGTTTATGACTTCTTAAAACAGGATTAATGCCTGAGACCTAGTTTGCTCCAGAAGTACTATGCTCCCATAGCACCGTGTACTCTCCCATCATAAACCGGAAGAGGGCTAGATGCTATCACTTGTTTCAATTTCTGTCTTCCCTGCCTGGCTATCAGTCCCCTGAAATCAGGGAGAG
Source organism: Rhinopithecus bieti (assembly GCF_001698545.2). Lineage (NCBI taxonomy): Eukaryota > Metazoa > Chordata > Mammalia > Primates > Cercopithecidae > Rhinopithecus > Rhinopithecus bieti. The sequence continues at coordinate 704,773 of NW_016828394.1, read as the reverse complement.
TGTCTGTCCTGTTCAGTACCCACACCTAGCTTATGCCTGCCCATGCTAGCAAACCAATAAATGATTGTAGGAAAAGCTAGAAGGAGTTAAGTTGATGGGTGCAAAGTTTGAAATGGGTTATTAAAACACTGTATGCATTTCAGGTACATTTCCATCTTTTTGATATTGATGTGCATAGGACAACCTGGCTCTCAAGGTTCTTCCCATAAAAGGAACCATTTTGGTCTTGCAGAACCATTTGTTCTTTCATTTACTTAACAAAATACATTTAGCATCAACTACATGCCAAGGATTTTTCTAGGTGCTGAGATACATACAGAAGTCACCTAAAGAGACTTAAGGCAACTCTAAGAGATCACATTCTAGTGGGAGAAAGCAGGCAATAAACACATATACAATATGCCCAGAGCTGTGAAGGAAGATTAAGGTAGATAACAGGGTGGGAAAATGAGAGGGGTGCTGTTTTAGATGGGATTCTCAGAGAGGCCTCAGATAAAGGGAAATTTCAGCGGAGGCCTGCAGAAGTGAGGAACTGAGCCTGTGGGTATCAGAGGAAGTGGAATTGAGATAGCAGGATTGGCCAAAGTTAACTGTCACCATTGGCTTCCACTCTGATGGTGGTTGGAAGTCGTAGGGGTGAGGGAAACTGTTGGAGCCAGCAGGGTGATTGTGAAGGGAGCCTCATGCTTCTCAGTGCTAACTCAAGGCAACCCTGGCTCCTCTTTCAGGCAAATGCAGGTGGATGTGCTAGTCTTTGGGCAAGAGAAACTGTTGGGGCTTTGTTTTATATCTTGGCCAATATTCATACGAGGTTTTTAATGATGGAAAATGCAAATCTGCAGGAACGATTCCCACACTACCTGAAGGCCGAACACCTCTTTACATTACCCAGGTTGCCAAAGGGCTTGGCCATGACTCCTTGGCTCTGAGTGGGTGCTGGCCAGGAAAACAGCTCTTGGGAGCCAACGAAGACAGATGCCAGTCCCCAGCACCTCTAGTCCATCACTGATGAGGAACAGAAAAGGTATGAGGGGGCAGGGGAGCATGACATTCGTCTACAGAACACACACAGCAGCAGAGAGACAGTTAATCTTCCATCTAAAAGATTTTTGAGGCTGCTTAGAGAGAGGACATATTTCCAATTTCTCCTGAGAGGAGAAACTGATGGGAAAGTTGCACCTTCAGTCAGTCCCCAGCTCACAGAGAAGAGCCTGAAAAATCACACATGAGGAGATGTGAAACAGAGCAACGGAGCTGAGAGCTCCTCTGAGAAACTTGGAGGCGCAGTGGCAGCTGGAAAGCCTTGTTTTCCTCAGGTTTCCAAACTTTCCTCAACGAACTTCACTATTGGTCTCTGTCTGGTGTGAAATGATTAATTCTTTCAAATGCCACATGGAGCCGCCGAGACCAGGGATAACTTTTCTTCATTTTAGAACCAGCAAGAAATGAATTTCTGCCACTCCTTTCTGGTTGTTTTGTTTTGTTGCTGTTTTTAAATCTGACCCTCCTCCCCATCAGTATTGATACTGGCAGTTGAAAATGGGCAAGCGATGCTGTATTTATCTGGGGAAAGCTTGCCCTCATTTACTGTTTTTATTTTACACCCAATTGCTTTGGCCACGGAACACAGTCATCTGCTGATCTGAAGAGCCAATAGTATATTCACTTATTCCCTAGTTCCGGAGGTGGTGCAGTGCTTGGGAAAAGTCTAGGATGGAAAGAAAGCATACTAGACTAGGGTGCTATGAGAAGGTCAACCAGGTTGAATGGCTGCTCTCTTTTGGAATTCTCTCACAGTGTCTTGGGAATTGTTCATTGATCCACGATTATGTTTACTAACTGCTGATATGTACTGGGTGTCAGGGTTATACAAATGGATAAAAATGTGATCCTCAATTTTTTTAATATATATATATTTCTTTTATAGAGATAGGTTCTTGCTATGTTGCCCAGGCTAGTCTTGAACTCCTGGGCTCAAGTGATCTGCCCACTTTGGCCTCTCAAAGTGTTGTGATTATAGGCATGAGCCATGGTGTCTGGTCAATCTTCAATCTGAAGGAGATCAGAGATTAGTAGGAGACCATAGTGAAAACAGAAAACTGAGGAAACAGTAGTGTTGTTGGTGGTTATCTGCCTGTACTTTATTTATTTTATTTTTTTTATTTTGAGACAGGGTCTTGCTCTGTCGCCCAAGCTGGAGTGCAGTGGTGTGATCACAGATCACTGCAACTGCTGCCTCTTGCGTTCAAGTAATCCTCCTTCCTCAGCCTCCTGAGTAGCTGGGGCTATAGGTATAAGCCACCACGACCAACCCATTTTTGTATTTTTTGTAAGGACAGGTTTCACCATGTTGTCCAGGCTGGTCTCAAACTCCTGAGCTCAAATGATCTGCCCCCCTCAGCCTCCCAAAGTGCTGGGATTACAGGCATGAGCCATTGCACTGGCCTGCCTGCACGTTTTTTCCTTGCTCCTTCCCTCCCTCCTTCCCTCACTTCCTTCCACCCTCTCTCCCTCATTTCCTTCCTCCCTTCCTGCCTACTTCCCTCTTCATCACACATTATTGAGCACTTAGCCTGCAGCAATTACCAATTTACAAACACATAAGACCAAATCATTACCCCCAATCCACTGGCTTTTTAGTATCAGTCAATATTGAGTGAGAAATGGTCAGCTTTAGAGGACCATTGGCTCTCAAATTGCTAGTCCTTCATTTTTCACTCCTTCAGCCACATTCTCTAGAAACATCTCAGTGGACTGTGAATGCTCCCTTAGGGCAGGAACCCAGGTTTTCTGATTCTTCTGTACCTCCTGTCTACCTGGCACAGCATAACAGCTCACTAAGTATTGAATGAGTGAGTGAATGAATGAATAATATATTCACGTCACCATCAAGTGGCTGAAAGATTTGACAATCCACTGGAAAACTGGATCTTCATAGGTGTCCAAACCAGATAACTCAAGCCACAGTTGGAAATTTACTTTGGGGTTTGAATTATGTGCCATACACATAATTCACTAAAAATATGTGGCTTTTCTGTCCAGGAGGTTCTGCGACCCATCTAGGAGTGACATTTACTCAAAGTATTTTGGCAGCTGTTTTGGAACTTCTTCCATTTCTTGAAAGCTAGGTTTCAGAAGAGAGAATATTTTACTGACTCTCACAGGGAGGGTCTTGATTAGGCCCAGAGGAAGCTCAGGGATGTCCCAGGTGTGATCTCCCATGCCTGCTGCCCAGGCTGACCCCATGCCCTGCTGTGACGAGTCTGGACCTTTGCATTCTGGCGGCTTGTCTGTGTCGTGTGACCTGGTGTGGTGAAAATGATGGAAGAAAATTGAATGTGAAGTTAGGGGCTCTTAGGGCAAATTGTGAAACCAGCTGTGTGATCATGAGCCCTGTATAGTTCCCTATTGCTGCTGTAACAAATTATAACAAACATAGTAGCTTCAAACAGCACAAATGTATTATCTTACAATTCTGGATAGAAGGCCAAGACGACTCTTAAGAGGCTAAAGTGAAGACGTCAGCAGGGCCAGTTCCTTATGGAAACTCCAGTAGAGAATTCATTCTTTGCCTTTTTCACTTCTAGAGGCTGCCGGCATTCCTTGGGTCTTGGCCACATCCTTCCAGTCTCTGCTTCTGTGCTCACAGCACTTTCTTCTGTATCATAATCAAATCTTCCTCTGCCTCCATCCTATAGGGACCCTTGTCCTAATGGAAGAGGATAATCTCTCCATCACAAGATCCTTAATTCAATCACATCTGCAATGTCTTTTTTTTTGGTATAGGAAGTAACATTCACGGTTTCCAGGAAATACGATGTAGAAATTTTGAAGGTGGGGTCATTATCTAGCCAATAACAAGCCCTTTAATCCTGATGAAACTGTCCTCATATACACATAAAATGATATGAAAATTAATAATTATTTATGCTGTGTTCTACATCACTCTTCTACTGTAAAGACTATTAAAACACACAGTTTTGGCCAGGCGTGGTGGCTCACACCTGTAACTCCAGCACTTTGGGAGGCCAAGGCAGGTGGATCACCTGAGGACAGGAGTTCAGGACCAGCATGGCCAACATGGTGAAATCCTGTCTCTACTAAAAATACAAAAATTAGCCAGGTGTGGTGGCGGGTGCCTGTAATCACAGCTGCTCAGGAGGCTGAGGCACAAGAATCTTTTGAACCTGGGAGATGTAGGTTGCAGTGAACCGAGATCACGCCACTGCACTCCAGCCCAGGTGATAATGAGACTCTGTCTCAAAACAACAACAACAACAACAAAAGCAAAACAAAAACCCCACAGTTTATTATTGTCTCTACTACTACTACTCTACTAAAGGTAGTTGGACCCTGCTATATTTGCCAGTCAAAGCAAGTTTATGGTCCTCAAACAGGACTGTCTGTTTTAGTAAATTACCCCATTCCCATCCGGGCCTCAGTAAACTGACCTAGCAAGATTTGTCTGATTGTTATGTTTTTTTTTTTTTAAGGTGCAACTGACATCCTGTAAAGGACACAAATCTTAGATACAGCTCAATGAATTTTTACGTATGTTTTCTCTTGAGGAACCAGATCTGGTTATAGAAAATTCCCAGCACCTTAATAAAGTTTCCTCATGTCTCTTCTGGACCAGTTCCCCACAGGTAATCACCCTCCAGTCTGGATGAAAGTACCAGAAGTTCGTAATTTCTCCACTGCTGTGTAGTATTCATTGTGTGAATATGCCACAGTTTATTTGCCCACTCTATTGTCGATGGACATTTGGGTTGTTTAGTTTGGGGATATCACAAATGAAGCTGTCATGAGTATTCTTGTGCATATCTTTCAGTGGACATAAGCAGTCATTTCCAACAATCAAAAAAGTCCATCATGAAGAAAGAAAATATGGAAATGTAAAGGCAATTTTACCTTTAAATATGTAAAAAAATGATAACACATTCCATCTGTGATAGAGTTTTATAAACACAAAAACATGAGAAGATGTTCCCAAAGGTCAGCTCAAATCTGGTGGAAGAATACCTGAGAAATCACAGTGAATTTCATGGTCATGATTTTATATCTGGGGCTATAGCCCTGATCAAGTGCTCTAGCTGACCCGCATCAGGTAGGACAGTGAGCACCGGCAGGAAGTGAAACAAACTCACCATGTCTCTGTCTACAAGGTGGGAGGGTAGTTGGTAGAGGGCACAATTCAAAGGCATCCAAGGAAGACCCTGGTTGAAGAGAAAGGAGGAGGAGTTACTGGCAGCTGAAGGCTATGTAAATGTTGAAACAATCCATGTCAGTTTATTTCTCAGAGTTTCCATCTCACGTTGGGTTTTTCTGGGGCAGATTAAGAAGGGGAATCAATTAATGTGAATCTCATGTTACTGCAAACAGTTGGAGGTCTTAATTGGGCCAGGAGTGAGCAGGTGGTCCTTCCCCAGCCAACTATCCTTTCACCTGTTAGTCAAATGAGGAGAGGGCCTCTATCGCTCATTAGCAACCATTTGTCACTTCGCACAGAGCTTTGAAAGGATTTCTTTGAACTTTGTTTGGGATTGATTTTCTGCATATGCTGAGCTGTTACTGACAAACTCTGGGCAACTGTTCCTCTGTAACAAATGCATTAAAAGAAAGGGTGAGTGGATTTTAATAGCCTCCAAATTACATAGCCTAGAAGGATGAGATTCTTTCCTCACCCCCAATTCACCTCGCAAACCCTTCACTTTCTGTCATTGTATTATAATGAATAACAAGAACTTTATTTTTCTTAAGGGAACTGTCTTAAACTTTTGATTTTTTTTAACTGCCTCTGGCTCCAGACTAAAATTGATTCAAAATGATGTTTAACTACAAATGGACTTTGTACCTTGACCTTGTCTCTTACTTTACAAGGAACATTCAGGCCTTTGCATTTTCAAGGGCTGGATTGGAGCACTGCCCAGATGGTCCTAGAAACCTTCTAGCCTCTTCTGCCCTCTCTTCAGGGCAAGGGGCTATGACTGGCTTGCTCAATGCGTTATATATCTCGAGTGTGCTCCACAGTGCCTAGTACAGAGATGATGCTCAATAAATATCTCTTGAATTAATTAGTCAATTCAAAAAATATGTATTATGTTTGCCTTATGGTTTAAGGATAAAGGCATATGGTAACTTGCCATAGCCAAGGAGAATAGCTATTGTTCATTAGTTCCTCCAAAAAGTTATTGAGAGGAACCAGTTTTATTTATGTGCTTATCTATGTGTTTGTTTAACTGAGTGTAAGTGTAAAAGTTATTTGTTGTGAAAATTTTAGAAAACATACAGTTTTACAAAGTTATAATATACCCTCCCACAGAGCAGAGCCGTATTTTAAAAAGCATGGGTGGTCCAACCAGAAATAACCATCTTCACCCACATTTCTGTCGAAGATAGACATTGAAGAACTTATACATGAGAGTTCTTATTTTATTTTATTTTTTTGAGACAGCGTCTCACTCTGTCATCCAGGCTGGAATGCAGTGGTGCAATCTTAGCGCACTGCAGGTTCTGCCTCCCAGGTTCAAGTGATTCTCCTGCCTCAGCCTCCCGAGTAGCTGGGACTACAGGTGCCCACCACCATGCCCAGCTAATTTTTTTATTTTTAGTAGAGGCGAGGTTTCACCATGTTGGCCAGGCTGGTCTCGAACTCCTAACCTCAAGTGATCTGCCCACCTTGGCCTCCCAAAGTGTTGGCATTATAGTCATGAGCCACTGTGCCAGGCTGAGAACTCTTATTTAAATCCCTTGTTTGACTCTGTCTTAAAGAAAACAACAACAACAATAATAATAATAATAATAAATCCCTTGTTCTCTTTGTTCTTCTCTAGAACAAGAACATTTCCAGGGACTTTTTCTTTCTCTCCTCTTCTCTCTCTTCCTTCTGTCCCTCTCCCCCTCCCCTCCTCTCCTCGTCCTTCCTTTCCCTTTTCTTCCCTCTCCCTTCCCTCTCTCCCCAACAGAACCCTCATCCTCGCCCCCCCGCCCCGCCACCCAATCCAATCTTCCTGCTGCTTCTGCTTTTCCCACCATGGGAGGATAATTCCCCTTCGTGACTCCCAGTAAATTTTCTGTAGCGAAACTGCCTGAGCAGTTTAAGTCCTTTGTCAGGGAGCAAGGACAGATGAAGGGAGAGTTCCCCTGCCACACACACCCCACAAATTAATAATTATCATCCCATCTCATATAAAAAGTAAAACCAAAATTAAAATCACCTTTAATCTTACCATACAGACATAACCATTTAACACTTTTTTGTGACTATATTATAAAATACAATTTTGCATCCTACTTTCTAACTTAGCATTTTGAGTGTTTCCCCATTGAATTAAATGTTATCCAAAAACCTGACTTAAAAGGGTTGCCAATAGGTAATGTTATGCAAGCCATATTGTTTTAAACAATTCCTTCCATTGTTGGGTTGATGTGAGATTTTGATCTTTTTCTTCAATTCCATGCTAGAGGGAGGGCATTAACTCTAAGCAGTAGACTTTGCCAGAAGACAGGAACCAGTGTGATGAAAGGGGGGCACTTTCATTATGGACGTAGGTCTCAACATTTACTATATGCATTTTCCTCTTGCTGGTTTGGCCTCCTGGGGGTCAGAAACTGAAGCTGTAATCAGTGGAAGCCAAGAATGTGGGCTGCCAACTCCATTCACATTAGGAAGTTCCCAAATCTCCTGGGCTGCATCTTTCTTTAGGACCTGACAGGTCCAGGCATAGTGTAAATTAAATAGGATGCGCCCAGCCAGATCTTCCTATCGTTCGCATTTCTGTACACAGGTCTGCAGCACCAAAGGGAATTTTACCACTGACCTCTAGTAAAAAAATAAAAACACATGTGTGTTAATGGATCTGGAAACCCCTCAACTGCTAGAATCAGAGTATGAGGAACTGGGGGCAGCGGTGGCATTTTGCAGTCCCAGTTTTATGAGTTTGGTTCACTCTACCAGATTTTTGTACTCTGTTCCTTCAGAGTACAAAATGTGGAATGCCTGTAAACTCTAAAAATTGCACTGAACTTTGGGAATTGATTCAACCTCTGGACACTAAAGAGATAAAAAATAAAATAAAAAGAGGAACTAGTCAGAAGACAAGCTTCATCTCAGCATTTGATGTTCTTTCTATGCATAACTCCAGGACCACTTCTGCCTGAGCGTATCTGTAGGGGAGATAAACAATTGTCTTGGGAGCATCTGCCATGTGCTGTGCATGTCCCATTGCTGAGTAAGCACTTGCTGGTTGGCACAGCCTTTCAGTAGGTGGAGTTTTGGGGAGCCAACACAGATCCATATGGAAGTCAAGCTCGTCTGTGGGAGGCCTCCGGTGTTGGTCGTTGGCCAAGATCATGTTTCTAGATCACCAATGAGCACTGGTGGTTTTTGGTGCATTTTCCTCTACTCTGGCTAATGTTATGCTGTTTGGTTAGGGAAAGGAGGTGTTCGTTTCCTTGGTTTGCTTCCAAAGGTGGCCATTCTGGCATGACGTGAAAATAAAAGATAAAGGTAAAAACCGACCAAAACTGGAACAGTAATAAGTAGTCACATTGGTTTGTGTATGAGACAGGTGTGAATGCGACACTACTGTCTAACGACTGTCTCTTTGAGGATGTGTTATAATTTCTTGACACTAAACAAGGACAAACTCGAAGGTTGTGTTAATTGGGAGTGACAGCCTGTATCCAGCCTGTACTCATGTTTTGTTGAGGTTGACAAAAGTCGATTAAGCCAGGTACCTTGTACTGGGAATCAGACATTGCTTTTGACACTGACCTATCCTTTTCTACTAATATTAGCTCTTTAATGAGGTCATGCTGGTATCCATTTTTAATGTATAAAAAATTCATAAATACCTGACCTTTTAGCTGCTGAGGAGGACTTCATAATCTTGTCATCATCTGCATAGATCCCTGTTTTGCATGTTTTCTTCATATCTCCTTTTACTTCTGTGCCTTTTTCTTTTGATTGAAATATTCGAAATTACCAAGATCCATCCTCCTGTTAGAATTGCATGTCATTCTATTGTTTCAAAAGTTGCTCTATTGAAAAGCTGCGGGGGAAGGCGGGGACTTATAGCCTTTCTGTGTCTGTATCAGTAAACTTGTATTCTTAGTTTGATGGCAACTAAGTGTGCTGGCAACTTTAGTGTGATGGCAACTTGGGAGCTCTGTATAAACCACCAAGTCTTCTCTTTCCAGAATGCTCACCCAAGGAAGATCAACACAAAAAGGTTTTGCAAAGCCTATCTTCAACACACTTCTAATGATTTTGTCGAGTATGGTGTTTTGGCAGATCTTTCCACCTTTTGCATTGAAGCAAATGCTAGAAACAACCACCTCTGTTATATTAGATGCAAAGTATCTGTATCTAGTTTGCTAGGTATAATTCTAGTACATCCATGGTATTAGAAAACAGTAGTGCCATTTCAAAATTCTTGTCATTATCTGGACATTTCTTCATTTCCTTCTTTGTATTCTTCTCTTTGGTCTTGTAATATGATGTCACTATTGGAATTAAACCCTGAAAACGTGGACTCCGTTAAATATCACCAAAGAGTTAAAAAACTTAGATTTTCCCATCTGTACTTTGGTAAGGATATTTGAACACATAGCACCAGGCACTGGCAAAACTATAAGTTAAAAATGATTAGAAAAAAATACGCTATCAGGAGATCAGATGAGAGAAGAAATTAAGGAGATGGAGTAGGTAGCTTCACAAGACAACTTGGACAGAGAGGGAGGAAACTGGGGTAAAATTAATAATGGTTTAAAGTGTTGATTATTCTGAGACTATTTCTAGGTAATAAACAGGAAAGCCGTAAAGAACCAATGGATTGGCTCTGTAACAATAGAAGAGCAGACCAAATGATGGGTGGTGAGGATAATGTGGGGGCAGGGGTTCTAGCACAGAACCCTAAATCATTGAATAAACTGTCCATGTTAAGGAGTTTCTTTAAACTGAGAAGTTTTGATAGTCAATGCCCTTGGGCTCAAAGTCTTTGAAATAACTCAGAAAGAGTAATTAGAGCCTTGCCATAGCACGACCCCGGGGGCCTATGCTTTGGGACCACTTTGTAACTGAGGCTGCCCTGTCAGAAAGTGCTTCAAGTAATGTCAGAAACAAATCCTCCTTAGGCATGCTTTTTCCTTGGCTGATGGTTTTCATCTGGTGAAATCTGGGAACCTAAAAGAGGGAGGAACAAGGGGAGCTTTGAGCTATGGAATGTGCTGCAGGGTCTGATTGGAAGTGGGCTAGATCAAAACATGCATAGTGAAGTCTCCAAAAGAGGCTCACAAGAAAGTGGAGGGAGACATTGCGAGTTCTCAGTACTAAGCTGTTGTTTCTGGACATGTCTGATTCCAGGTCCCATTGGTAGAAACTTTGGAAAATAGATTACCATGGCATCTGGAGAGTCTGGCAGTGGGAAATGAGTGAACATTCCGGACAGAAAGGCAAACAGTATCCTTAGCACATTCTGGAAACCTCCTGGTCTGTCTCCTGCCTGCCTTTTCATCCCACCTCTCACTACCCCCACTTCATTCATTCTAGTTTAATCATAATGATTTTGGAACAGGCCAAGATGGTTTCTGCCTTGGAATGTTCAGACTTCCCACTTCCTGCCTCTGACTCTTTTTCCTCCTTCAGGTTTCATCTTCAATTGCATCTCCTAAAACAGTGCTCCCCTAATCAACCTACCTAAATTACTTTATTGTTAGTCATGTAAAGTATCTGAAATTATCTTATAAAGGTGCCTGTATATCTTTGTCTTGCTTCTGGAAAATAAATTCCTTGACAACAAGGAGTGCGCCTGTTCTGTTCAGCACAGCCTTTTTGCATAGAATGGTGCCTGGCGTATAGTAGCTGCTGAGTAAATGTTTCTTGCATGGATAAATAAATAAGTAGACAAATGGGAGAACCAAGATGGGAACTGAGAGGTAGGTGAACAGATAGCAAGCTTTGGGGTATAAGGACTTGACCTCGTCAGGAAAGAATTGAGCGAGGAAACAGCTCATGGGACCAAGTAAAACATCTAGCTGAGCTTAGCAGCAAATGCTGACTTGAAGAAATGCTACTGACCTAGGTGTCCTTAAATTTCTTCTAATTAGAGGTCAGTTTTGGACCTATAGGCTGGAGTATGGCTGAGCTTGCAGTGGGGTTAAGTCATTTTTAGAAACCAATGGGTTGACTTAGAAATCTAGGTGGATATTATAAACAAAATCTATAACCAGAATGGCAAACCTCTTGCAAGCATTACTGATAGATAACAGAATCTTTATTGCTCATCCCAGTTTCAGTAATCACCAACCACTGGAATGCAGACTTTGTTAGAGCAGGACTTTTGTCTTCTTCACCGTTTTATCCCCTGCATCTAGAACACTGCTTTTATTTGTAAGTATGTGATAAATATTTGTTGAATTAAATATTTGATGATGGGCTCAAACAGATTCGACATATGAGATGCATCTCATTTGCCATCCCTGATCTAAAGCAAAAAGATGAGGAATTAAAACTGGGAATTGTTATCACAAAAAAGAACAACGAATCTGATAGTCTTAAGAAGTGTTTCCATGCTGAAGACTGGCAGCTGCCTTGCCATCACCCTAAAGTGCAAAGCCTGAGGCTGTTCCTTCAATTTGCTGTATATTTGGAGCCACTCAGCTCAAGTCCAAGATGGATTACCCCTGCTCCTGATTATACTACTTAGTAAAAAACACTATAGCATTATATGGGGTAATTGTCATATGCTGCGAGTACATCAATTCAATATGTATTTATTGCCTGCTACATACCCATACTATCCTTCGTGATGAGGTTGTAAGCCTGAATTTCTGCTTCCAAATAGGAAGCTTTCTCCAGCAGTCATTTCTCAGAAAGTGACTGTTCAAAGAATGTTTCTCCAGCGTCATTTTATTTATTAATACACTGTTTATCCATCTAAGGGACAAAGCTGGGATTGCACATGAGTTTCATATAAAAGGGCACGAGCTCTCTTTACTCATTCACTTATACTACCAATGTTTTTTGAGAACCTACTGTGTGTTACCACTGTGAACAAAGCTGAGTTCTTTCCATGGAGATTACATTTTAATAAGGAAGATAGACAATTAATAAATCAAAATGCAAATGTATAATCTCAGATAATGACAAATTTTTTCTTTCAGTAGAGTAGTGGAGGCTGAAACTTGTTTAGAATGGGTTTGAGAAAGAATATTAGGAGCTACAGATGGAATTATAAGGCAATTTTAAAAAATAGGTTTTGTTTTAAAAGAAGCCAAGAAAATTGGTTGCAGAAGTATTGGGATCAAGCATTTGATTAAGATGAGAGCTATTTTCAGAGACGATGAAAATGATCCACTGGATGGTAAAACGTTGCGAGAGAGAGGGGACAATTGCAGAAGCAGTGTGATGGAGGACGCATGAAGGGATGGGATGGAGTACACACATGTACCTCCCTCTGCAGGCACGTGGCTTTTCCTCTGAGGGAAGAGAAGACCCACCTGTTCAGGAAGTGGGGAGACACGCTTACTCTAGTTCCCATCCATTTCCTCATGTCAGTCTGTTTTCAGCCACAGTGGGGGAGACTAAGACAGTTCAGTAGCTGGCTCATGACTGAGCCCTGGAATGTCAAAAGAAATTAGGCAAAATTTTTGCCCTCAAAGACATCCCAGTCTGGTAGACCCCTAAACAAATGTATCCATTATTCTCACATTCACAAGAGGCTTCCCTTGGAGAATGACTTGATCATTAAATCAATTGAGTGGAATCATTTTGAGTCCACATTTTAAACCTTTCTTTCTTTCACACCATTCTTGAATATGTTGCCTTGAATTCACAAACTCCAATTAAGTATACTTGGCTAATAACTTCACCATGAAAATATCTCAAACTATTAAAGTATTGAATAAAGTATTCTGCTTTTGACACTCTCCACAAACCTCAGAGGATTTGAAAAACTTGAAGTATGCAGAGGGAAATCAGACTAAATGCTCACATATATTGTATTAGGAACACTTTTTTAAAACATGAAGACAAGGAAAAAAAAAAAGACCAAATTCAATTTTGAGCCTGGCACTTCAACTTCTCTACACTTTATTCTAAACAGGAAAAATAAGATCAGCTTTGTTCCTCAGCATATGCTTTTGACGATTTTTTCCTTGAAGTCTGTGAATTATTAATAAACTAATTTCTCTTTATAGTTCAATCTTTGGAGATTTAAAGTACTCACTCAAATGCATGGGGAAGAGATAGAGCTTCAGTTCCAATCAGTTCCAATCCTCTCTGGAGATACTGGCCTTGAGGTATCTCTGAGTCTTTGATATCAATCTTTGATTCGACTGGGAATTTCTGATCATTTCTAGAACTAGTTTGTTAATACCACTTAATGCCCTGTTTAAGTTGAGCCATTTCTGCTAGCTGATTTTATGCTCTCACTTCACTTCTGCAATATTTTATGTGTGCGTTTATATAACATATATATGTACATATATCTCTATATATAGTTATATTTGATGGATTATTTCATGGTGAGTCATACTAGAAGGCAGGGCTTTTGATAACAGAGGATGTCCAGTAAATTAACAGCTCTTATAATAAACCATGTTGGATCTAAGTACCACCAAGAGTGCTTCCTCCCTGCTCAGTAGAGCTTAGAGGAAAGACTTGTCCCTATAGAGAAAGGAAGTTTGCAAAAAACCAGACCTGCCCAGCAGAAAAAACAGATGAGCTCTGGATTAAATTTCTTCCCTCCACTCTGCTCCAATGGCTGTGTTAAAAGGTGGATCCCAGTGACCAATGATCAGAGGTGAGGGAGAGGGGATTTCTCCATCAGCTGGGAGTTTGGATAATTGAGCTGAAGTCACTTCCAACGTTATAATTCTATTGCCTGCTGTAGCCTCAATACATGAGAATTACCATTCCTTTTTTTTTTTTTTTTTTTTTTTTTTTTTTTTGTAGAGAGAGAAACTGAGACACTGACTTTAATTGACTTGCCTGATATTCTGCAAGGGATTGAGCATGCTTTCTCACTTACTGGGTAGATCTTAGGGGGAATTCAGATTCTGGGTGAGGTCTTCTGTCTCTGATCTCTGTTCTATTTATTGATCCAAAAGTGAAAAAAAATTCCAGCAAACATAGGCTAAGCAGTATGCACCAGTTCCCTGCTCCTCTCTTCCTTGACATTCTCTGGGGGAAGTGGTTTCAACACTGAACGTGTCCCTGCCTTTACTTTCCCCTCTACCTCCTCCCTTAATGGCCTGCTGCATTTCCAGAATATAATGATTGAGCGAGAGTCACCAGGCGACCATGTTGAAAGGGCTGCTTAGCGGGAGCACTGCAGAATGAGATTCTCCACCTGAACGGACTCTTTCCCGGCATTGCCAGCCCACGTAGACAGTGAACTTGCCTCTCTCCAGAGGAGATCTGGATCAGAACCACAGAGGGAAGGGGTAGGGGAGAGGGAAAGCAGAGATAAAAGGAAAGCTTTTCCTTAAAAAAAAAAAAATGTTAAAGCCAGTTCTATTCTTAGACTTTATTTACTTTTTTGTTTGGCTTCAGGGGTTAAAGGGCTCATAGTAATGGAAACTGGAGGCCACCGATTTATTGCACTTCCTCTAGATTTTCTGGGTGGATTTGTTTGGTGGTAAGCATGAGCTTCCTCAGCCTTTCTCACCCAGGACCTTAACCTTGATCCAGCTGTAGGGACTCCACACTTGAGAACCTGGGAAAACCAGACAATCTCAGACTCTAGGGGTTGTGCATATGAAAATGCACTGGCTTTTACCAACATCTCCCCCTTTCTTTAAGGACCCAGAAAGCATTAGAATGAAAAGACCTATTTGTCAAAGAAAAGTGTTTCACATTTTGTGAAATATTTGGTCATTTCCATTTTTATTTAAAAGAGTTGTATTTTTTCCTACTTCTCTCAATCATACTCCTGTTCTTCATCTAAAGACATATCTCCCTGTCCCACCATTATTCATACTGAAAAAATGCATGGGTTGAGTCTGCAACATTTCTTTGTAGGGATGGATTTGATATCCTTTGGATCTTATTTATTTATTTATTTATTTGAAGGAACAATAGTATCTTAAAGATGTCATGGCACATCTCTAATACGTACTGTATCCGTCAGGGTTCTCCAGATAAGTGGAACCAGAAATGGCTCTCACAATCTTGGGGACTAGCACATACAAAGGCTGCATGGCAGCCTGGCAAGCTGGAAACTCAGGCAGGAGTTAATGCTGCTGCTTGAGGCATAATATTATCTTCTCTGGGAGACCTTAGTTTTTACTTCTTAAGGCCTCCAACTGATTGGATGTGGCCCACTTACCCCATCACTGGTGCTTTCCTTATTTAAAGCCAAATGGCTATAGATGTTAACTACATGTGCAAAATATCTTCACAGAAACACCTAACTTAGTGCTTGATAGGAAGTGAGTACTGTAACCTCGCCAAGTTGACACACACAATTAACGTCACATGCACCTGCCTCTCCTCCCATTTGTATGTCCTGGCACTCTCCAATTTATTCACCTGTCTATGTAACTCCAGTCACCACCCTAGTCTGAGTTGACATCATCTCTCCTGGTCCAATGCAATTGTTTTCTAATGTTTCTCCCTGCCTACGCTTTTGCTTCTGATTAAGCTGTTCCCCACTCTGCAGCCAGAATGATTTTTTTTCAAGATGTGGTCCTACTCCTATACTTCCCTGGTTAAAATCACTCAGTTGAATTTGCCTGGATCCAAGGTCAGTCATGACAACTTAACACTGCCTACAAGACCCTGCTGGGTCTGTCCCTGCCCACTTTTGCAGCTCCTTCTTGCTTTCTGCATTCCAGCCACACTAACCCTGAAATTGTGTTTTTGCATTTTATCATGTTCCCTTATGCCACAGGGTCTTTGCAAGGGCTATTTCTTCTGCCTGAAAGGTGGTTCCCTCCCACTGTGCCTGGGTAACTCCTACCCCACCTTGCCACAATAGGTCAGATTTACTCCCTTAGGGGAGCCTTTCTCAACCACCCTGACCAGAGCAAATCCTCCAAAGATGTATTTTCACAGTCCACACCTCTCCTTTGGAGGACACATTGCACTGGACACTTTGCATTTATTTGTGTAATTATTGGCATATGTCTATGTTCCACACATGAAGATAGCAGCGATAACTTTCTGGTTCCTCATTACATATCTAATGTCTAGCATGGTACTGATACATAGAGGGTACTCAATAGATAGTATCAACTGAATACATAAATGAATCACCCGAGTTAGGGTGCAAGTCATGGCTAACATCCTCCTACCGCTTCCCTGGGGCACCTACCTCATGCTGCTCCTCCCACCTCTTGAGCACAACCACAGTTGCCTCTGACTTACAACTTTGCATCACAGTTGGGCACTGAGATCAGGAGTTTTGAAAATGGCCAGGTGATCTTCTGTGTTGACTGCCTCTCCACTCTAATGAGCTTGTTTAGTACCCGGAGGAGCCATAACCCACTGCATATGCCTAGTGTCTTTAGTTCATCATACACGGTCATAGTTTTGAGCACATCCCAAGGTTTTAAAATCAGAGTATTTCATCTAAAACTGTAAATGTATGACTTATCACAAAAAAAGACCTGTCATTCCATAGGGCAAAAAATCATCTTGAGTTAAGTGCAGCTGTCCACATAAGAAAGGATGGGTGACCTGTAGTTCAGCACATCCCTGTGGGTCTACTACACTCACTCAGATGGGCCACCTGAGCCCTGAGTACAGCAGAGTTGAGGCTCCTGCTGTAACTGCCAGTAAGCTACAAATAGGCACATTTGTTCCTCTCTTACTTCTCCTATTCTGTCTAATAAACTCTAAGGAACATCTTCTAGGGGAAGAAAAACATGCAATGGTTTAAAAACAGTGAAAGAGCAATCTGACAGCTCAAATCTCTGGTTGTGTTTATCAATGCCATCTTCTATAGGCTGTAGCTGACTAAAGCAATGTCAGCAGCCTGGGACCCACTTAACTGTCTTGATTTGGGTGGGCCAAGGTTGAAGCCAAGCTATGAAAGTACTGTCAATTTCTCTACAAAAGTCAAAACTATTGCTGTATTCATTCACCAGTTGCTTTTGTTTGTAGAATGGAAGTGAATGTACTTAGCAGACCCAACAACCAAAATGGCACCGTCTGAAGTCCGTGCACACGAATCTTTTACAGCCTGACTTCTCCCGGGAACTTAAGTAAATTCCCTGAGTTTGTGACCTTCCACTGGACACAATACAAAGGGTCATTATTTGCTTGATTCTCATGCTTGAAGGAAAAAAAAAAGAAGGAAGTCCAGATGAAAGTTAAAAATAGGGCATGTGAATTTAGTGCAAGTTTCTCTGGGATCATAAGTCTGGTAAAGAGAAAAAAAGAAGGAAGAAAAAATAGACACCATATTAAATGAGCTTCCAGGAAGAATGTTATTTGCTCACAAATATTTATCCAGAGAACTCCTCAGACTAATTCCTCATTAACAAAAGTGTCCTGGAATGCAGGTGGAATTCATCAGAGCAGCCTCAAAGGAAACTTGAAAGCTGAACTCAGAAAAATCCCCAGCATAGAGACATTTTTCCTGCTCCGTGCAACTTTCCCAATTGCTCTTCTCCTTGCTACTGAGTATCTTTTGAATAATACCTAGAATACACAGGCACACACATATATATAAATATCCCCCACATATCCCCCATACATACGCCTGGCTTTCTGGAAGTTAGAATTTTGTTTTGGGTCATATGGCTGAGACAGAAAAGAATAAACACGCAGTTCCCAAATTCCATGTGTCCATAGTAAGAGGGGCCCCTTCTTCTTTGCAGATATGATTCACTTATAATAAACAAAGAGTGTTTTCTGTAATTTTGTCTGCTGGGAGGGTTAAATCTAAACTTCCAACCCTGTCTCAGAAGCATTATTCCAATCAGGGAATTATGTCACAGGTGGAGACGTGTCCCTGGGAAAGAAAGCATCTGCTTCCATGCAAATGTCATCAGTAATAAAGAAAGATGGGGAAGCCATGTGATCCAGGAATTGGATCGTGTCCATATCAGGTCTGCTTTTCAGTTGTAAAAACAGTAAGTTACCCTCGATTAGTCTTATGCACTGGGTGAAAACCTTTTTTTAAGCTTTACCAGGTTCCAGAAAGAGGCAAGAGCACTTGGCAAAGGTTTTAGAAAATGATTG
The DNA here is from genome assembly GCF_001698545.2 of Rhinopithecus bieti. Taxonomy (NCBI): domain Eukaryota; kingdom Metazoa; phylum Chordata; class Mammalia; order Primates; family Cercopithecidae; genus Rhinopithecus; species Rhinopithecus bieti. Next base: position 686,580 of record NW_016828394.1, on the reverse strand, counting down.
TTTCTTAATTCTGCTACAAACTCCAAATGCCACTTCCTGGTTCAGAAGCAAGAGGCTTGGGGAAAATAAGTTGGAGCTCATAAAACACTCAAAGGGCATACTGGTCATCAAACAGCTCTGAGCAAACTGTATTTGCAAATGAATCTGAAAACATGTGGATTCAATTTTCCTTGAAATGCCCAGAGGTTAAAAAATTAAAGGGAAAATGTTTGGCAGAAAGAGCCTGGGGTTTGGCTATGTGCATAAGTTTCTGAAAAATAAATTGATTGTTTTGCCAGGGAACAAGTATTACCTGGTTCCCCTTCTCAGTCACATCTCTAACTTCATTATCAATGGCCCCATTTCTCATTGTGCCTGCAACGTGGACAGAAGAGTTGAGTTCATTTGGTAAGAAAGCACATTTTATTCATTCCCAGCATGTTCTTGTGTGTGGCCGACCCAGAATTTCAGAACTGTCATGGGTTTCGACTCTAGTAACATCGTGGCAAGAAAACCATCTGCTAGCAAAATTGTTTCTTCTTTGCCCATTGCATCCCATCTGCCGTCACCCATCAAGTTTTACCCCTCTTTTTCCTTTCTTCAGTCCACCAAAATAATACCTTTATTATGACCAAATAAACATAGGCCAATATGGAAGTGCTTTAGAGCAAATCCAAATTGTTTTAAAAGATTATGAAAATGGAGTGGGTGGGGGAAAAATTACATCTGTGGAAAAGCAGTGATTAGCCTTAAAACAATGTGAGGCCAACGGCACAGAGTCCCATTTACGAGATGATGTGTGTTGCCCGTAAGTGGCTGTTCCTGGTCTCTGAGGTAGCAAAGTTGTCACATGGTTCTGTTGTTGCCATGGCAATAATCTGTAATTGTGCAGAAAATCCACAGAACTCGTGAGCAACTCCTTAGTGGATTGGGCTGAAAGAAAATCAAACCCGTGAAAGTCCTGAATTGATGTGGTTATGAAAGTGCATTGAGCAAGCTGGCTTTCCTTCCCCTGACCCCCATCTAACTATGGTGAATGCCCTCATGTATGTATATTTTTGTCACTTCTGTGTTCATAACCGGTGAAAGGTACAAATCCTACTCAGCTCGGGAAAAGCCTCAGCTCACTCCTTAAAATTCTGAACACACAGTTTGTAATCTACAGGGTGGGAATTGTGGCTTTTTTGGCTGCTGGAACTTCTTGATCCCAGACTAGCGTTGAGGACCAATGCCTGATTTGTACATCTAGGTGAAACAACATTTTAAACACATTAGGGTCTCCCCAAGCCCAGGTGGGCGTTTTCCCCCGAGCAGAGGCACCAAGAATATGCTGGGCAGGCGAGTGAACCTCTGAGGATGTGTTACCCCTGGGTAGCTTGGCAACAGAGTATACACACATGTACAACACACCCATCTGAAAACATGCCAATACTCCCTGCCTTTAAGCTAGCTAATACAAACCATGCCCAAAATACAGCTGGGAAACGGAGGGTAGGTGGTATTTCCCCCTCCTGCGGAGAAATGCTGCATGACATGCATAGATGCTGCGTGACATTTATGCATGTATCAGCAGTCAACCCCAAATGGTTGAGGGCATGAATGAGTGCGGGGGCCCCTGACAGAAAACTGAACAGGAAGAGAAGCCAGACAAATCACTCTCATGGTCCAAAGAACAGTGAGAATCCCATGGGAATGCAGCTTCCAAGCAGATCCCATGAGAACATCTGGGATGAAGACACTCACGCCAGGCCCTAAACCCAGACTCATTAGTAAGAGTGCTTCATTTCTTCTCATTTTTAAATTTATCTTCTCATATACCACAAGTATGATTGTCTTTCCTTCTGCACATTTTCTTACTGGGAGTAGGAAAAGGATGTTGGAGAATGAACATTAAGCTGTACATTGGGGTGCTTTCTCCTGGATACCTTCTCATTTGGGGTTACTCAACTACAAGCAACAGAAACTCATTCTGCCTAATTTAAGCAGAGAGGAAGATGACATAGGAGAGTGAAGGGCTTGCAGATATGGGCAAGTATTGAGAATTAGGATAAGAAATGGAGAGGAAACCAACAGCTTAGGGGTTTAGATAGCAAGAGAGAGAGAGAAAAAAATCTGATCATAGTTTCCTACTAGAAACTTTAGCTTCAACTATTTTTCTTTTCTGACATCTTTCTCGAGAGTCAAAGTTTTTGGGAAAAAAATCCAGATGGCCTAATTTGGATCACGACTCCAATTCTTTCTTGGTGGGGGTGGGGATGTGTGGGAGGAGAAAACATAGAGTCTAACCCTTAAATAAGAGTCTCATCAAGATTCCACAGAGTGGGAGGGAGAGAATTTTTCAAAAGAAAAATTAAGGTGCATTTATGGAAGGGGATTGTATACTGTGATGGATAGTCGTGGTGTTGGCATGAGAAGAGAGAATTCGACAATAAATCTTGGAGGGAAAGTTGCAAGATGGAAATGCCAGTCATTCAGTTCATGTTAGTGTGCCTGTGCAGAGATTTGCTAAGCAAAACGGGAACAGAGATGTAGTAGATGGAGAGTGAGTGAGAGAGCTAGTCTAGAAAACATTTTGTTTGGCATCTTCTTCCTAAAAGAATCAAGAGGAAAGACAACAACCTGGTTTGACACCAGCTATGCTAATGGGGCAGATTTCCTGCTAGTCAAAGCTTCCCATTAATGTCCACTTCTCAGCATGTCTGATTATGGGTTGAAGTTGACCGATCAGCAAACTACTCAATTATAAGCCCATCTTCTCCCTGTGGTGCCACTAATTAAAACAGGAACCATGTTGCAGCTCACACACTCCATGGAGTTCTACCTTCCAAAAGCTGAATTAGTCACAACAATTAGCCATTGTCAGTGGAATTCAGCCTCCTTTTTCCTTTCCTCAACCCCACTCCAGTTTGGTGTGAATTCATCTCTGAAAAACTTTCCCTTGGGATTAGTGATCTCCCTGATACCCTTCGTGTGAGATAGAAGCACACGTGGTGGCAGATTTGAAACACAACCCCAAAATGCAGCTATGTGGAAAACTCAATGTTCTGGAATGCCCTGAACTTTTGTCCTGCTAATCATCATATTTTTCCCCTGAAATCACATCTCAAAGGGTATTCCTACGTGTACTTAATTTTTAAGAGGGAGAGAGGGAAAAAAAACCCAACATGGATCAGTACCCTTCCAATAGCAGGAGATTTGCTCTGCAGACAGCTGGGACAAACTGTAATCTTTTTTCTTTTTCTGTCTTGATAAACATAACGGGCCACTTTGGTAATTTCAGCTGTAAATGCACTTCTCTATAACAGGACGATGTTTCCCAGGGCAGAAGAGAAGAGAGAAAAGATGTTGAGAATCACTGTGATGACAGGACAGAGTATGTATAGGGGCTTGCTACATAGCCACAGAGCACATCCCAAACTCACTTGAACATCAAGCCCATGGTTTCCTGACCAGAGAGAGGAACTTTTGTAAACTGTTCAAGGTCCAGTTCAAATCTCCATTAGTATTGAAATCAATATCCCTGGCTGGAAACAAGATGACATTTCTGGCTTCCTTCCAAAGGGACTGCCAATTAGCCTCCAGCAGAAAGATCCCTGCCTACACTTCTCTTAATGTTCCTTCTTCCTTGAAAAGAGGCAACTCTAGATGCTGTTGCCTTTTTATACAAACTTTTCCTTTCAGCATTTGATAGCTCCATTGTTTTCTTCCCTAGATGAAACGAAGCAGAAGTTTCTCTATCAAAATATTTTCTTCTCAAAACAGCTGTGCACACTCAAAAGTTTCTAAGAAAATCAGTTTGCACACAATTGTAGAAGAGCAGACCATCCTCAGAGGCATTGCATAAATTCAGTATTGTTAAGTGAGAACAGAGCATATCTAAATGTTTCATGGATTGCAGTGGTTAAGTGCCTCAACAATGGAGTCAAAAAGACTTCAGTTTCAATTCTGAAATCACTAATTAATATTTGGCAGTTTGGACAAAACTTCTGAGTATGTGGCCAGTCAACATGGGTAAGAGGGAAGGGATTTCTGGAGCTCTGGGTCTCTTGTGTCATGCTTTCAGAGCGCCTGCACTGGGCTCCTGACAATCTGTGTGCCTCCATCTTAGCCAGACCTCTCTGCCCCTTTGTTCCCACCACTTGTCTTCAATAGGGTCATGTCTTCAGTTCCACTTCCTTTACCTTGGGCAGGCTGTCCAAGATGGGATATGGAGAAGAGCTGCAGATGACTCAGAAAATCCAACTTATTTATCAAGTTTCTTTATCCCACATGGTTTCAGCCAAAATTAGAAGGTACTTGTTGCATGACAAAATGGAGCAGCACACACACACACATGCATATACACACAAGCTATACTGTTACACACTGACACACAGACACATGCTGACAGGAAACACTCAACGACTATCTACTTATTAACTCTTGATGAGACATCTTAGAAATGAAGATTATTTTGTTTATCTCACATGTTATAGATTGATCTAGGATAGGGTGACAAATTGATTTCAATCAAAGCTCTGGTTAGTTCAGAGAGGGAGAGATGGAGTCTGCTGGTGGGCAGTTTACTCTACTAGAGTGCTTTTCTGACAGCCCACACTTCAAGCAGGGAACAAGAGCTAGGCTGGGCTAATGAGGATGCTAGAAGGCAGGGAAGAGTGATATTAGGACAGTGGGTGGGTGGAGAGCAGGAAATGGCATGGCCGGCTCTTACACAGGCTCATGTTGCTCGCTGTCATATACAATAAATCTGCTCCAAATGTTAAGAGCAATTAAATAAAAGAGAGAATACGAATGTGGAAAAAAAGCTATTGTAATTGGATATTCCAGAACTTGAGACTCGGGCATAATGTTTTTATAATAGTGTATATAAGAGTCTTCTCTTCAATAGCCTAACAAAGATTAAGTAATTGAACAACATTATTTCAAAATATTTTCTGGGTTGGATCTTATGTTCCAGCATCTCAAATACACACAGTTCCAGTTATGAGAATCTGTCATGTTAGGACAACAAGATCCGGCCTGCAGAACATCTGGCTTCAACCAATGTTCTCAATCTTTTGCTTTTATAAGCAGTAAATGTAGAGGGCCAGGTTTGTGTGCTTGGGTGATTTGATTCACTGAATGCACACATAATTTTGGCCACTCGTTATGACTAGTGGTCAGAGGTACCTGACTTCAATCCTTAATTTTTAAAATGATTCTGTTCTTTTCATTTAGTTACCTAAGTTTTATTTTAGGGCCGTAGTGTCTACATAATATGCTGTCATAGGTTATGATTCAGTCATTTACAAAAATACTTATTGAGAACCAACTATGAGGCAAGCTCACTGCTCTCACATGCTTACAGTCCAGCAAGGGAAACAGACATGAGACAAATCAATACCTAAATGGTTACTTGATTACAGTTGTGAAGAGTGCTTCAGAATAGAAGAATGAGGTGCCATCAGGGAGATGCTCAACTGACCTGAAAGTCAAGCAAGTCGTCTCTGAAAAAAAGCAACATTTAAACCAATAGCTGACGTGGTCAAGTGAAAAAAGAAGAGATGGAAGGAGAGAAGGGTATTCCAAAGAGAGGGGCCAGTATGTGCAAAGGCCTAGAGACAGAAGGGAAGAGATGTATTAAGATTTGAGAAACTAGAGAAAGGCCAATATGGCGGGATTATGGGGCACTTTGGAGAGACTGGCAGAGGGGAGTGAGGAGGCAGGCAGAGTCTGTGCTGAGGATGAAGGTAGTGGGGGACCTAAACTTTGTTCTCAAAGGTGCAAGAGAGAGTAACTTGTTGATTAAGCTCTCAGAAAATATTTATAGAATGTATAATCACTCCTTGCAGTTTGTTCTCACCACTGGCAAAAGAGAAAAAGAAAACATTATTCAGGGTTTGTTCTACTCATGGTAGAACAAAGGACTATGTTGGCACAAAGGACAATGCATTTCTTTCATCAACATTTTCATTTTCAGTCATTTTGACCTTAATGATTTTTGCCACACTTTCCTAACACCGATATACTAGTTGATATAATACTGTTCTTTAAACAAAATCCTCTTCTTTCTTATACATATTTACTTACAAAAGGAACTGTAAATCACTACTATAAATGGAAAGTCAGTATTACCTGCTGTAAATGGAAGGAACCATAGAAATAAATAGAATAGTAAAAAAGACAACGTTATCACATACTTAGTAGCCACTGTTAGTCTACCGGAGTTCTCAGCCTGTGGCCTCCTCTCTGTTATATAAAAGGAGAGATTAACAAAAGATGAAATATGGAAGATATACTAATCCCAAAAGACCTCTTTCTTCCCTGACTCCACCAACTGGTTTCAAAGAGAATTAAAAAGAAAGTAATGTTCTCACTGTGCAATGCAATGTAAGTGATGTCAAGTCAGTGTGTCACATTAAAACACTCACAAACCACTGATGGCACGTGGCCCATATTTTGGGAAACAGAATTATTTCCTAGATAGTAAATGTAAGCCCAAAGCATATAGTCTTAATTCATCGAACGAAGGAAGGCCAGCCTTTGCCATGGCAGTGAATGTGTACCTCACTTTTTGGAAATGAAGTAGACGTTTGATGAACTAGGTAACTTTTCTTGCAGACAAACATTATTATGGAAAAAATATCAGTGATGCTTTATCTGGATCAGGATTTCGCCCAGGTTAACCTTGAGAATAAGCTGACCATCCAGAGGAGTAGCCTCAGAGTGAATCCCATCACAGAGCCAGGCAGACGGAGGGCTGATGTCACAGCGTCTAGGGTGGATAGGATTGTGGGGACCACTCTTAGAGGTCAAGTGGAGTCTGACAGCAGCAACAGGTGGCCTGTAACCAGTATGAGATAGACAAGCTCTTATGATTGTTGATGCCATGTTATCATTGTAAACATAGTTGCCAACTTGTCACTGGCATCAGCAGAGTCAAGTTGTTGGCAGCAGGAACTAGGATTCAAAGCCTCAATTCACATCCTGGGGAGGGCTTGTGAAAGCCAAGGAAGACCCAGGTCCCAGAGGCAGTGGCTTATGAGGCTGCTACTCAGATAGATACTGAGGCACTAGGGGAATTAAAAGACTCAGTCATTGAATCTGTAGACATTTGGCCACCAGGAATGAAGCAGGACTTCTGTAGCCCTGGAAACAAAGACTCTCAATATAGAGGAGGGTCTGGCTGGGCATTAGTTGCTAGAAGCACAACACAACTGGTTCAGACCCTGAATCTGCAATGAACCTGCAGCATTGGTATCACCGGGGAACTTATTAGAGAATTTAATTCTCTGGCCCCATCACACACCACTGCACCAGAAACTCTGGGAGTGGGGTCCAGCAATCTGTGTTTTAATAAGCTCTCCAGGTAGTTCTGTGCATGCTAAAATTTGAGAGCTACTGATCCAGAAGAAGCGATGAGAGCAAGTCTGTAGACTTAGGGAAGAACAGGGCTGCTTCCTTGGTGGAAAAGGAACATGCAGGTGTGCCCTTTGTTCAGGATACCAGTTAATACATTGTCCAGCTCCTGTACTGATTTCTCTTTTCTGGGTAGTGATGTCTCACGTTTTAGCAGTTACTTTCTGTGCCCTGCTACTGTCTGTATATACACAGATAAACATAGTTGCAACCTGTAGTTATAGGACTCTCTCAGTAATCACTGTTAGTTTTTATCTATTTTTTTTAGATAGGAACTTCTGAAAGAATTTAAGTACATGTCCTAATTTATTTACTGTGGTGGGTAATTTATGAACATCTTTTAAGGTTTTTGGTTTGTTTTGTTTTAAATCAAGGGCTTCTCTTTATTGCCCCAAGCCTACTGAGAAACTCAATGCTTGTCCAGTGTTCGAGAGGATAGCCTGCCTGCTGCTTCTCCCTCCCCATCCATAATGCAGATGTGGAGTAGGTTTGGTGAGAGGATGATGTTGCAGCCAGGACCTTGGTAGAGGGCGGCAACAGGAGGAGGTAGCATTATGACCACAAGATGATGGCTAGCAATAGCTGAAGTTACTTGCTTCCTTGCTCACATCCAGCAAGGGAGGGAAAGGGATGTTTCTCTGAACCAGTCTTACTGGACCAACATGGGTCATATACTCTCCCCTAGAATGATAGCATGCATTGATTGGCTATTTTACAGAAGTCTGGGTTTTTGAACCAATCACTGGCATCTGATTACAATGATCAGTTTAACCAAATCAGGGACTTCCTCCTGAACTTGGTGTCAGCTCCTCCGGAGTTGTATGGGCTGAGCTTGAGAGAAAGATGAAACAAAGAAAAGGTGGGCCAAATCTGTTTACTCCAGTTTTCTACTGTGCTAAGCATTTTTCATTCATTTTCATATTTGATCTTTACAACCAATCTAGGAGGTTGCTCTTTTTACAGATAAGGAAGATGAAATTCAGAGAGGTTAAATAACTGACTTGCTCTGTGTCACCAGCAAGGTTGACAGAACCAGTGTGAAGATTCAGGTCCAAGAGACACTAGAGGCCTGCTTTTCACCTCTGTATTGCCTGGTTAGCCACTGTATCTGGAGGGGAGCTTACATTTTAGCTTCACATGCAGGGTGTTCAGGGATCCTGGCACTAACCCAGCGAGGTGGACTCATTTTTACCCCATGCTGAGGAATAATGGGAAAACTCTGGAAAGAACTTGAGCTCAGCTCTCAGGTTTCCACAGTTATTTGTCTGTTGTTACCAAACACTAAAGACTTTAAAAATTCACTGTGGTCATATAGGAAAGAAAAATGACCTCATGCTTGCAACCACAAATCCAAAATGCTCTGGAATCTGTAAGACAAACTGCATTTTAATTAGAAAAGAGAAAGAGCGATGAAGACGTTTTTTGGATATTTTTGCAAACCCTCCCTTGCCTTGCCTTCAGGCCAAAGTGTGACAAGTGCCCTAAATCTGATAACAAACACACACTTCTGAAGTCATTGTTAGCTTTCCTAAAAAGAAAAAAAAGAATCACATTAGTTTTCTGTTACCAATAAGAGTTCAGGAATGCAGTCTTAAAATAAAGCACATGACAACACAAGGAGTATCCTCCATTACATTTCAGAAAGTAAAAACGGAGCTCTCAACCCATTTTCCTCTCTGCTTAGAAAGGTTTTTTTGTTATGTCAGGTCCTCAGAACCTTGAGCCAGGCAATATTAAAAAGCCTTGTGGTTTATTCCTAAAATCTGGTCATTGATTATTGTCAATGCATCATTCTTAATCACTGGGTCCAACTTCCTAGCTGAAGATGAAGTTTTCCCAACTGACAGTGGAGAGAAATAATAGAATATCAAAGAGCTACCATATCCCGTGATTTGAAAATAGAAACTCTTGGCCTTTGACACAGTAGCTATTTAATTAAAGGGTGGTGACAGGCAAAGGAAAGCAGAGATCTCTTACATGTTATATGCTTACTATAAGGCACATGCTTTATTGACAACCTTATATGCATTATCTCATTCAATACTGTCAACAAACCAGTGTAATTGTCATTCTAGTTTATAGATGAGCATACTAAGATCTGGAAAAGTTAATTACCTATAAATAAGTTATAATGACTTCAACTGCAAGTAGGAGAATATGTAGCTGAGAATTTTTTTTTTTAATTGTACTTTAAGTTCTGGGGTACATGTGCAGAACATGCTGGTTTGTTACATAGGTATACAAGTACCATGGTGGTTTGCTGCACCCATCAACCCGTCACCTACATTAGGTATTTCTCCTAATGCTATCCTTCCCTTAGCCACCTACCCCCCAACAGGCCCTGGTGTGTGATGTTCCTCCCTGTGTCCATGTGTTCTCATTGTTCAACTCCCACTTATGAGTGAGAACATGCAGTGTTTGGTTTTCTGTATCTGTGTTAGTTTGCTGAGAATGATGGTTTCCAGCTTCATCCATGCCCCTGCAAATGACATGAACTCATCCTTTTTCATGGCTACATAGTATTCCATGGTGTATATGTGCCACATTTTCTTTATCCAGTCTATCACTGATGGGCATTTGGATTGGTTCCAAGTCTTTGCTATTGTGAATAGTGCTGCAATAAACCTACATGTGCATGTGTCTTTACAGTAGAATGACTTATAATGCTTGGGGTATATACCTAGTAATGAGATTGCTGGGTCAAATGGTATTTCTAGTTCTAGATCCTTTAGGAATCACCACACTGTCTTCCACAATGGTCGAACTAATTTACACTCCCACCAACAGTGTATAAGCGTTCCTGTTTCTCCACGTCCTCTCCAGCATCTGTTGTTTCCTGACTTTTTGTTAAAGCAAAGCTCTGCAAATTTTTTTTGAAAAGGGCCAGGTAGTGCACATTTTAGACTCAGGATTGGGGGTGGGGGGGGGTAGTGGGTGTAAGGTCTCTGTAAAGCTAACCTAACTCTGGCGTTGTAACATAAACATATCCATAGATAATATGTAAACAAAAGATTTGGCCATGTTCTAATAAAACTTTATAAGAGCAGATGTTGTGCTGGTTGTAGTTTGCCAAACCTTGGCTTTAAGCAATGCTTCTTAAACTATCTGCAACAAATACCAGTTAATTTTTTCTCTAATTTCCAATATATCATAGATTGATACTTTTATAAACTACAATAAAATGAATTCATAGAAAATGAAACAAAGAAGATATTTATATTCATTAAAAAAATTTTTTTAGAATCAGTAGCCATAATATTACTCCATCATATTGCTAGAAAATTTCATAAACAGTTACAATTTCTGTGCTTAACTCAATGTGGACCAGTAACAAACAGTTCATGGAATCACACCATGCTATGATTGATGCGCTGAGTAGCTATGCTTTAGGGATCGGAATATTTCTCATCGAACAATAAACCCACAAGGTGGGCAGTTCTGAATGTTTAGCCATGTTCTCAAGGACCCAGTCTTCTTTCATCTCTCCATTTTGTGATGCTCCACATTCGTCTCTCTTCCAGGTTCAAGATGGGGGCCCCTGTTATTGTATCTTCACACATGATGTCCCAAGCAGGAAGATAGGAAGAGAAGCAAAAAGGGATTTCTTCTTGGGCTACTATCTATTTTATTGAGCAGGATAAACCTGCCTCAGGGAGCAGACTGCTCCTATGTTTCACTCACTGTGAGTCACATGACCCACACCTACACAAGTCACTAGCAAAGAGCAGTAGGGATGCCATAGTTGGCTTAGCCTAGGTGGATTTGTTCCCTCGGGCTGGATCCAGAACCACCTGATAAAACTCAGGATTTCATAAACTAAGAAGGATGCCACCTTCAGGATTGTGCTTAAGGAAATCTATTTGCTTAAGAGTTGAGCTTGCAGTCCTGATCCAGCCAATTCACAAACTGTGCTCCTTCCATTCCAGTAGTCTCTCCCAGGAAAATAATTTTTCTTCTACTATGGTTCTGGCTTTGTGATCCATGTACATTTAATCATTTGTGCAGAGCTTTAAAATTTGTAGTGTGCTTCCATGTGTATTATAAAATTTAAATGTTAATGTTTACAACATGTTTGTACCAATTTTATCACAGAGGACAGAATTTAGGCCCAGGGATGATGTCTGAAATCACGCAACAAGATGTGGGAATATCAGAGCCCTGACTCAGGGCTTCTGACACTCTTCAGTGAGTTCTTCTTCAGGTATTTGACCATTTGCTCTGTGCTGATCAGAGCATCTAAATCAGCAGCATCAAAACAACAGCCAGCCAATCTAGGCAAAAGGTCAGTACAATCACTGGTGTGAATTGACTGATTGTGCCAATAGAATTGACCCTCTTGATTGCACTGATATGGACATTGTCATGTAGGTAGCCAACTGTCCTGGTGTTCTTGGGACTGAGGGGCTTCCCAGAATGTGGGACTTACAGGTTTCAAACCAGAACAGTCCCAGTTTTCAATTTTAAAACAGGAGAAATCATAGGAAAACCAGGACAAGTTGGTCCCCTTAGTCTCAGCCTCAGTCTGCTGCCAAAATATGCTTTCCTGCATTCTTTGCCCTACGAAGTTCACAAGCCCCCAGTTCTGTTAGCAAACCAACAATGTGTCTACTTTTGTTTTGTAAATGACTTTTTCACATTTAAAATATCTAAATAAAGAGAACCACAGGTGTATGATAGATATTCTTTGCTTCTTTCACAGTTGAGAATTTCCATGGGAAATTAGCAGAAATCGTTTTCCTTGGTTGTGAGGAAGTGCATGCAGGGAGACCTTGTAAACTTTCTTTCTTTTCTCTTTCTGCTACCAAGCCCAATGCAGACACATAGCAGCCAATGTCAGCACTTAACCAGCTGAGTGGAATATATTTAAAGATGTTCTCTTTAAATATATTTAAAGAGGTTCTCCATAGCTGGTCTTGGACAGTCTGTTAGAAATCACCTAGGACTCTTTAAAAATAAAAACTGCCTGGGCTCTTCCCTGGGCCTATATTGGGCAGGAGGTGGGTAGGTAAGGGATTATGGAATGGGTTTGGGGCCAAGGGACTTGTGCTTTTCATAGAGTTCCCCCATGTAATTCCTGACATGCTGCCAGCTTCACAAGCAACTGGCTAGAATCTGTCATTCAACCTTTCTGAGTGACAACTGAAATTGTAATTACGCTGTTAAAAGAGAACCTTATAAAATTGCACAATCGCTTGTCTTTGTCTTTTTTCCCTTCTCTCCTTTTTTCTCCTTTTCTTTTCCGTTTCTTTAGTGGGATCATTCATAAGAACATTGGGGGCAATTTTGGGACATGTTCGTGAAAGGAAACTTATAGATATTTAAAGTGAATTTAAATATGCCTTCTAAAAACTCAGAAAGCTACTTGCTACTTAATGTCTGTAGAGTCATAAGGTTTGAACAAAATCTCAGAATAAAGAGATCTCTGGGTTGATCCCTAGCAAGGGGACATCTCTGGCTGTGTTATTTACCTGCTGTTATCTGTTGTTGTCCTCCAGTCTACCCCATCTCCATGGTCTACACCCACCTGAGAATCAGTGGACCGTAAGAGATTTGATTTACATTGCTCGTTAGGCTACCAGCCTCTTGTCTGAGCCAGGCAACCGAGATGAAAATTAGTGACAAATCACAGCCCTGCTTCCTATAATGTGACAAAAGCAAGCCCCATAGCAGTAAAGGTTCTCATTAGGGCCCCTTTAAATGCTCAGACTGATTCTACTTTTTAAGTCACCAGAATAGTTAATACAGTGTGTGGGACAACACAATTTCCATTGGGGCACAATCAAAAAGAAAGCTACTTTCCACACTTTCTTTAATCTCTCTCCTCACATCAACCTGAAGCAGAGCGGAGGTGCCCCTGGGATTCTTGCTCATCAGCCCTGCCTCCTACAAAAGGGAGATTTTTGCCTAGACAGCTCCAAAGAGTCTCAATTCAAAGGTAAAACAATTAGTACACATTAATCATCACAAGCATGGTACTAAAGGCATAATCCTCTTAGAACTGGAACAAATTAAATCCAAAGTAGCAATATAAAATCAAGCGGAAACAAACTACCAAGTGAAGGAAGCTGAGAGGACCCTGCTCTGATGCTCCAATTCTTATTGCCTAAGAGGGTGCTCAAGCATCCCGCATCTTTGGTCTTTTCGCAAAAACTACACCGCCTTCTTCAGCTGCCTGTAAAACCCAAATGCTCTTTGTGCTGGGGCCATGTAACCACCTCCTCACAAATCGAGAAGCTCTGTGAACACCTACGAGTTGGAATTCCACAGTATGGGATCTGATCAATTTTCTAAAAGTGGACTGTTGCTCATAGAACCTGGAATAAACCCACCAAGGACTTGTCTGGGAGGAGAAGGAAAAAACCAAACCAAACCAAAACAAAAACCCTTCTTTTTCTGCAAAGGAGAATCTGCTGAAACTTCTAAATGAGGCCTGGACTAAAGTTTGGTTTTGACAAAGAATGGCTGCTCCCTTTGTACCCCACCTGATGACCCCACCCTTCTTTTCTCAGTGTTTTCCTGAGCTTCAGTCTGTGAGGCTGGGAAGAAAAGCTACATAATGAAATAACTAATGCTGCTGACACCCTCTGTAACAGCTGCCAGGCATGTGGGATGGGCCCATCCACGAGAAAGACACAATATTATCTTGAGGCCAATGATGAATGTTTGAAATCCAGGAAGGACAAAGGTATCTTTCTTACTTCCTCTTGGGGTGTCTTTTAAGAGAACCGGGATGTTCTCTTGATTTCTTTCCCTCCTTCTTTTTTACATTTTCCCAGGTTCCCATCTATATACTATAGTTTTCCTTGTTATAGAAACAGTCCCATTTCAAGTATGCACCTTTCTTCATGGAAATAACCAGGCTGTTTTTGTTTGAATCTTCAGGGTGTCAGAGGAACAGTGGGGCACTAACAAAACTCAGGAACTTCTCTCTTGTTCTTACATAGCCTAACTGATGCATTGTTATGTGAAAAGACCTCCTTCCCACCAAAAGTGAGAGAGGGAGGGTCAGAGGAAATGAAGACAACACAGAGCCCATCCTGCCACCAAAGGAGCATGGAACTTGCTACGTTATTTGCACACTAAAAGAGAATTATAAAAGCTAGGACCATGCTTAAAACAAGGAATTACTGGTGGATTTTCATGTCAGTGTGGGAAATATTGGAGATAGATGTATCTTCCCAGAACCCATATATCCTGCTTATAACATTGGAACCTCTTCAGATATAATCAGATTTCTTCCTATGAGAATAACCCAATTTACAAATCTAGTTCCTGTAATTTATGTTGAAGCTATTAATATTTACTTGCCCAGAATTTTTAACTATCCGTTTTTTTCTCATCTTTCTCCACTTTCCTCCTCTTAGTATACAACCATTGGAAAAGAATTACATAATGCTAGGAAAAAGGCCAAGGAGTCATTGGCCTGAGTTGAGACTCATCCTTGCAAATACCCCAGAGTTCTCCTATCTCAGTGCTGTTTGTCTGTAGGATGGATTCGGGAGGTGTTTGTTTATCTACCCATGGCAGAGTGCAGGTTATGTGATTGTGAACCTTGTGACATTTCCAGGATGGAACATACTCAGCTTTGGATGAGATTATTAGCTTTCCCCTTGTCTGAGCCTAACAAATGAAAACCAGATTTGCATGTATAAATAACAATCAAGCGCTGAAATGATTTACTTAGTAAAGTTACTGTTTTGGAAACTAAATCGATGTGTCATGTCAAGATCTGATCTGCCCTTCACTCACATGGCAAAGGAGACTTCTCCAGGGTCTACTGGAAAAAAAAATTGGAATCCTATTAATAGTTTACTCTTGTCACGTGAGAATCACAGTGGAGTTTAGCTTTGAGAATAAAAGCTCAAAATAATGTTTCTGAAAACATCCTGATAGTAGCATGTGCTATTTCTTATTGTATTCAAGACACACATGAATAACTCTCCCCCAGAAGGAAAGGAAACAAAGCAAAGGGCAACATATTTTCCCACTGTGTAAATTTCCTTCCTTAAGTAGAAATAGTTAGAATTGGAAGGCAAATCCTATGGTCATTACATTTCAGAATGCGGACATGATGACAGCTTCAAAGGTGTGTCAGGCTACACTTGTGCATGCTCTTTTTTAAAAAGACAATAGGCATTGAAAATTAAGCACTGCATCAAAGCCTTCCAATTCTATTGAGACAAGTCTATAAAAAACTAAGGGATGCAGGGATGTTTCTGTGTAAATTACGTGGAGGGTTCAGTGTATGGGAATTATGGTCTAGAATGCTCCAGAGACCACATACAATTCTGCATCTGAGTGGTATTGTCAGAGATGATGACTAGAGCTAGCATGGAATCATCTGCAGTTAATTCTAGTCACTCTCCTGGCATTAAATCAAGGCTTTTCGTTTGAATTAACTCTATAAATGTTCAGAGACCTCGCTGTAAAGCCACTAAATATAAAATGAACTGGAATAGTTGATGGTACTGAACTGGAGCCCGTTTAGAGTCCAAAGACCAGAGGGCAGTGTAAAACGGGAAAGGATCAATCATTTGGACCAAATCCCAGCTCTTTTCTTTACCAGCTGAATGGCTCTGAGATAGTCTAATTTCTTTGAGCCCCAATTTCTTAATTTGCAAAATAGAAACAGTAATATCTAACTTGCAAGGGTACTGAGAACTTCAGAGAAACTACAAGTGAAGTTCTGGGCACATTGTAGACATTCAATAACTAGGATTATTTTATTTACTTACTTAACTTATTTATTTATTATAGCACTCAATGTACCTCTCTATACTTTAAAGTCCTAACCTGGGGACCTAAAGATATATGGGATCTAAGTCCAACCCCCTCTACTGAAATTATGTGCAAAGTCCTGGGCATATGGACATTTTCTTACGAAGATGAGTGTTCATAACTTTTGTAATATTCTACAAGGGTCCGTGATCAAAGAAAGGTTAAAAGCCACTACTTTCTGATTTGGCTTCACCTATGTGTTGACCCCACAGCATGGAATGAAAACAAAACAATTTGTATTTCCTGATTCTTTCTGTCAGTTGTATGTATGCTGCACCCAGTTGTTCTATCTCCAATGTAAAGAAAAGTTCTGTGTGTGTATGGATATGTGGGTGTTCACATGGACATGCATGCTTGTGGGTTTAGGGGATGTTCATTTTATAATGAGCCACAAGTTTGCTGAGAAAGGACAGAACAATTGTGGGACCGAAAAGTTGATGACAGATGTGACTGTGGGGAGGAGCCTGGGATACCGTGGGAAGAACACCACGGGATGAGGGGGAAGGGACTTGGAGGGGAACAGAGTGGGGCAAAGCTAAGAGCCCTTAAAGGTTCATTTTGCCTGTGGACTCGGTGAACACAGAACCTGAGCGGACTTTTGGGAGGGTTGGTACTAGGAGCGGGTGTCTGGGTGGCAGGAATGGAGAGGGAGTATGTGGCGAACCAGCAGGCAAGAATGTGTTCTTTCACTAAAGGAGTCACCATGACATGTTCTGGAAGAGAAAATAAATGCTGAAGATAGAGGCGAATCTTATACATTAGATAAAAGAAGTCTTCATCCAGTAGGCAAAAGACTCACAGAGATTTAGGCAGAAACAAGAAAAAAATCTTGAATGTGTTGCTTCCTATTTCAGCTGGCTTTCCTTGGTTCTAATGCCAGTAGTTTCACTCTTTCTAGGGCCTTGCTTGGCTTAGGGCACAGTGGTAGGCAGGCTCATGTGATTCTAGAGGATAAACATGTCACACTGGGTGGCAGATGAAGTCAACAACTGGAATTTAAAATATATGTATGTGGCCAGGAGTGGTGGCTTACACCTGTAATCCCAGCACTTTGGGAGGCCGAGGCTGGTGGATCACAAGGTCAAGAGATCAAGACCATTCTGGCTAACACGGTGAAACCCCGTCTCTATTAAAAATACAAAAAAATTAGCTGGGCATGGTGGCGGGCGCCTGTAGTCCCAGCTACTCGGGAGGCTGAGGCAGAATGGCGTGAACCTGGGAGATGGAGCTTGCAGTGAGCCGAGATCGCGCCACTGCATTCCAGCCTGGGCAACAGAGCAAG